>NC_058034.1:20278555-20499425 GCF_019176455.1 Solea senegalensis
TGTTGTCCAAAATGTCATAAAAAAGTCATACATTAGTATGTTGTCCAAAATGTGACAAAAAAGTCATAGTTTAGTATGTCGTCCAAAATGAGACAAGAAAGTCATAGTTCAGTATGTCGTCCAGATTTTGACAAAAAGTCATAATTTAGTATGTCGTCCAAAATGAGACAAATAATTCTCTCAAATTGCCCAAGCTTGTCTGCTTATCCACTCACCTCCCTGAACTTAGCTTTGAGGTCAGAGCTGCACTGCAGGTCAATGAGCTCCATTTGAAGCACAGGACTTGGATGGCAATACTGAAATATTCGGCCTGTATGCTGTGACTAACTATTATTTTTAGAATCGAGTAATCTGTTGATTATTTTCTCGATTAACAGAGTATTCTTTTGTCCATAAAATGTAAGAAAATGTTGAAAAATGCCGATCAGTTTTTCCCAAACCTGGAAATCATGATGTTCTCAAACGTCTTTTCAGTTTTAATGATTTTTTTTGGTCAAACGGAGCAAAGAAACCAGAAAATATTCACATTTGAGAAGCTGAAAAATCAGAAAGCGTGTATTAAAAACCCACAAAACAAAACAAATCTCTAAACCGATTAATAGATTCTGAAAATAATTGATGATAAATTTAGTCATCAATTAACAATCAAAATATTGTTGCAGCCCTTACGTTGACCGACTGACACTGGCTACTTAAACATAAAATGTATATAGTGTACATATATATATATCTATATAACCTGCTATACTAGGTAATATAAAAGAAAAATAACAAATTTAAAATGGGAATCACTGGTCTACTACTCATTAAATGTTATTCCAGGTCTTTTTTGAGTCACTTTTATACATCACATTAAAAGGACATGCCCTCTGTTGGCCACTAGATGGAACCGTTTGACCGAGTTTGACATACATCACTAGATTTGTTATTAAATCTTTGTCAGTATCAAAGTGAAAATGAATATTAAAAAACAAACATATATATATATATCTATATATATATGTACATATATATATAGAGAGAGAGCCTCTTAAATGAAGTGGTGAAAGTAGAAATGAACAGAGTGTGTGAGTAACACTCTTACAGGTTTAACAAAAGGATAAAAGGGCACAGTGCAGAGTCGCTGCTCCTGATGTGAGCAACCGACACAGTGAGTCCTCCTCACTTCATTTCCCTGAAAATGTGGCCTCGGAGCACTCCGCTGCCACACTAATGAAAGTTACATTTAGGGAACCGTTTGATGTTCAAGCGACTGTGAAACGTCTTCTTTGGATTAGGTCCTGTGAGATAGACCTCGGAGAGTAATTAACTTTGAATGTAGTTTCTTAAAAAAAAGTTCCCCATGCATGAAAGAGACGAATCGATGCAAGATACTGTGACCCACTACTGTGCCTTTACTTTTTATTTCTTCTTCTTCTTGTTATTATGAATTTTGTGTGAGAGGCACTTGATTATTCTTTGTTCATTACTTAGGGGGAAAGAAGAGAAAACTCATTCATTCAGATTCATGCAGCCTTCATATTTTTCCCTTAAATAAATCAATTTCATTTGAGTGGGGACTCGGAGTGAGACGAGAACAAATGAAACAATGATATCACACTGACAGGTGATCCCTTTTCTTTCCTGAAAAAAAATGTGCCCATTTAACTAAAAACACATTAAACAGCCGAGTAAAATCACAGTTTTAGACGTAAAACCTCTGTACAGACGCAGCTGACTCCCATTCACTCCTCAGCATCCTCCTCCTCATTCAGGGAGACGCTGAGAGATGGACGCGGTGAAGAAGATGTGCGCGTTCTGTCCTTTTTTTTTGACAAACTGTGAGTGAACAACAAAAAAACGTGAGAGAGTTTTGGACTCATGTGAGGCAGGAGCAATTAAGCCCCGAGATGTCATCGGGCCTCAAGGGGGAGGAGAGGAACAAAAGTGACATTAAAGAAGAGCTGAAACTTACGACTGAGATCACAAACTCAGGAAAAACACATTTACTGACGTCATAAATGTGAGAAGTAGACTGTATACTGTTAATACTAGAAAGACAATAATATTAATTTAGCATTTTTGAATTATGACATAAACTGAGCCGTTTCCCTCTGCTCCCTCAGCTATGATTTGGTGAACATCATGATGACCTTCTCACATCAGTCCATCCAGCAGCAGCTTTGATGATGACTTTTTCTGTGTGAATGAAGCTCTTTCGGGGCTCAGTGGAGGATGACCTGAAAAGTCACACACTAAGAGAGAGAGAGAGAGAGAGAGAGAGGGGAGGACAAATGGTGCAGAGTCACTTTCCTCCACAGGTGGCTGCGTCTTGTCCATGCGTCATCTTCTGCAGCTCGATCCTCCGCGCTGTGGGGACGCTGGTGCCAAACCCAGCTGAGACAGGGTGAAAAGCGCCAGGTCACCAGTCCATCACAGGGACACACAGAGACATAGTCATAGTCCATTTAGAGTACCTAATCCCCAAATCTGCATGTTCTTGGACTGTGGGAGGAAACCTGGAGAACCCGGAGAAAGCCCTTGTTAAAACTGGGTCATGAACCCGGGTCTTCCTGCTGCAAAGGCAGGAACCACCTTACCACCGTGTGGCCCATAGTCAATCTTAAACATATGTGTGTATATAAATATATATACATATATATATATATACATATATATATATATATATATATATATATATATATATGTATATACATATATATATATATACATATATATATATATACACATAAAATGTCTTGGTTACATTTTAAACCTTCACACACAGGCAATAGTCGCAGTTTTGAAAGTAAGAACAGAAACCTCTCGTTACTCTTATAAAGACTGAAACCTCAGAGGTCAGAGGTCAGCAGCAGTAGCCATCCAGCTTCAACAGAACCTTTTGACAGTTAACTAACTGTATTTATACACTAACAAAACCAATATGTTAAAGAATATAACTTAAAAACTTTAAAGGTATTTTATGTTTTAAAATGTAATTTGTGTGTGTGTGTGTCTTACATACTGCCTCTTTAACATGCCATTATCGTTGTACTTTCACATATTAAGTCATTATTGCACATATTTAAATACAATTAACCTGGGTTTCATGTAAAATTGATCACTTATTTTTTTTAGCGAGTTGTCTTTCACGACTACGCCTCATCTTTATATGATTTCAAGACTGAAACCTCAGAGGTCAGAGGTCAGCAGCATCCATCAATCTTTCATAGGACTTTGAAAAGTATCACGCTTCCGTCCGATCATAAGAGGTCATGGTTACCTGACTTATTTGACAGTCCAGCCTGTCGTTACGTAGCGGCCAGTTGTTTTCCACTTAACTGTATTTATACACTAACGAAACCATAAGAAAATAACTTAAAGGTACTGTGTATGTAAGAAATGGATTCTATTAAGTCATTAAGAAAACGTGTTTAAATTGAAACGTTTGCGTCACTGTGTTTTGGGGGTTGCAGTAGTTTTGTGTCACATATTATTGCACATATTGAAATACAATTAACCTGTGTTTTATGTAAATCACTTATTTTTAACTCTGACTATTTCGAGTTGTCTTTCACGACTACGCTTCATCTTTATATGATTTATAAGTCACTCAAATTGCCCTTAGATCTGTTTATTTATGAGCTTGGCGCTCTTGTAACATTCTCAGCTCGGGGTTTTTATTATTCGGGAGGATGTGGAGCAAGAAAGTCGGATTTTTTCACTCTTCTGTGTTCCCCTTTCATCTGGAAAAGCACTTTGTTCTGCAGCTTGTAAAATGTACCACAAACACAATCATGATGATTATCCGTCCATTTTGATGATTCCGTAGACGGAGCGCGGTCAAGTTCAAAGAGTGGAGGGAGCGAGGGGAAGTCAGCAGCCAGTGGATATAATCTCAGGTTAGAATATTCCCTTCTTTTTCCAACATTTATGTGTCTCTTAAATCCTCAGCTGTACGTATACATATGTATACGTGTGTGATCATCACACTGCGCTTCTTATCTGAAAGATATTCACCACCTTCACTGGTTCTCCACTCTGAGAAAAAGAGACAAAAGCAAACGTAGATGGACGGTGTTTTACTTTGAATACTATAAAGTGCAAATTACTACTAGGTCACTGCCGTCTAATGCTGAGAAATACAAGAGGGACGCTGGTTTGGTGTAAATAACACAATTATAATTAATGCAATTTACGTACAGTGCTTAACGCATTTATTAGAACACCGGTCATAAAATGAGAAAACGTAAATATTTTTAGAAAACTTTCACAAACTCGCTTAAAACTAAAAGTTTAATTGTTATTTATTTAATCAAGCATCACATTTAACGACTATAACAAGTTTTTTCTGTTCAGGAATGCAAGTAAATAATAATTATAAATTGACATCTTCCTCAAGAAATAATCGTGTGCTTTACTATTTTTTCAGGGTTTTTTTTCCTGTAAAACAGCACATTTGAAAATTCAACAATTATTATACTTTAGCCTTAAACATATCATTTTGGTTTAAGAGCTTCTACATACTGGTGTATTAACCATTACACAAACATAAGAAATGATTTTGATATTTTTAATACATAAGTTGTTAATTAGTCAAATATGACAGGAAGCGGCTACTCTGATGTGGTAGAAGGGCCCGCCCCCCCCGATCAAATTCAGCTTAGAGTCCCATAAAGATGGTGCTGTCATACGCCAACTGGACAGGGATCAAGAGTACTGATTTCCGCATAATTGGCTAAGAAACTCATGATAAAACATGTGCCCACTGACCCACAAGTGATGATTCTCGATGCATGGAGGCCTAGAGTTGTTTGCCGGGAATAAATAAATGCATCGCGCATGAATTATTGAACAATAACAAGACCTGTGTGTCAGAAGTGGCTGTTTTACACCGCCGATGCAGGAGACAGGTAAACAAAGTGTCGCGTGCCGCCGCCGTTGGATCCTTCTCCTCTTGTATTCTGGGGTGAACTCATCATAGCAGAGGGAGACAAACAAACAAACAAACAAACAAACAAACAGAAAGATGCCAAGAAGACGAGCAGGAATTCCCAGAATTGGGACAAACACGTATGAATGAAACATCAGAGTGACTCCAGCTGTTTCATTCCCGCCACTGCCACGGGAGAGAGGACACACAGGAGCCCCGTCTGTGCTGAGGACTGACACAGACAACAGTGCCGTGTAAACAGGAAGTCTGCTGGCAGGGCCGGGAATGAGACGACGGGAAGACGTGAAACACAGGATATGCTCAGAATATCTGAACAGAGGCTTCTTCTTCTTCTTCTTCTTCTTCACACTGAGACAAATCACAACAAAGAGACACAAGACGAAACAGCGAAGTCATGATTAGATCTATTTCCAGTTTTCTTTAAAGATTACAAAAAAGTTATTACATCCCCAGATTTTCTTAAAAAAAAAAAGAACGAAAGATACATTAGGAAAATACAAATAGTAGATTTTTTTCCGTGGCATATTTTCAATTCTTCAATCAGTGTAAATATATAATAATGAATTCCGTGTTCCATTTGTGCCGTGATTTCACTTCCTTCCTTCATTCATTCATCACAAAACATAACACCTATTTACCAACTCCTAAAAACACAGAAAGCGAGATCATTCCTTTTCATCTGTCAGGCACGGATAGACACTCGGCCATAAGTGGAATATTAAAATAAAAAAAAATCCTTCATTTGTTAAGAGTTAAGATTCATTTGCATATTAAAACAACAGAGAGCAAAAAAAAACGCTGGAATATTTCCATAAAATCTACAACGTTGTTCCTTCATTATAAAAGAAAATAATACAAAAGAAATGTAGTTTAGTGGTTTTTTTCATGAAATTTGTACAGCTGCTGTTGTCAGTCAGTCTCTGTGTGTGTGTGTGTGAATGTGTGTATTTAAATCTGTGAGGTTTAAAAAAAACAACAACATAAAAACTACCTGTGAGATGAGACAGACTGGATTATCAGACTGGATTATCCTAAAAACAACCTCACTACATGTCACTGTCAGTGATGGAGTCATTCCTGAGCATAATAGTTCACTTAATTGTGGGGATTTTTCTATGAGTAATCTCTGCGTTTGTGTCTCTCTGGTCTCGTTTGTGGGAATAATCTGGATTGAGCAGCATGTGATTTAAATTTCACTGTTGTTGACTTTGCAATTCAGGCCCAAAAATCTACAGTGCCTCATGAAACAAATACAGAAAATGGGTATAACATCAAGCATAAAGCCAAAAATCTCTATGTTAAATGTATAACTGTGATGTTATTGCCCTATTTTTAGTGTTTTGATCAGGGCGATTTCAATAAAATCTCTACATCAAGCTGATAAAACGGAGTCTCCACCTCTTTTAAGGTAAAATAGTTGCTTTAAAGAATGAATTTGCCCAAATTAAAAAGAAAAAACATTGTCCTTTTGGCTTCTTGCTCTCGAGGGATCACAACAGCAGATAGATAATCTGCTAATCCAGGTTAGGAAACGGCTGGAACCTGAGTGTCCAAATAAAAGTGAGCAGTGGGATTGACTCCCTGCTCTGAGGGACCACAGCACTGGACCTGGCAGGGGGATTGGAACTGGCAACCCTCTGATTACAAGCCCTGTCCAGTCACCTCATTTAGAGATTTCTTCTGAAATGTGTTAATCTGCGTTGGCAGCTGATTTACCTTTTCAAAATAATATTGGGAGTCACAGAAATGGCAGTATGAGAAGTTGTTAAATTATGTGCAAATTTGCTCTTCTGTCAACTTTAAAAAAAAAGTGTGGAAAGCTCCGGTCCAGACTTTCGATAACGTGATGAAAACAACATGTTTGGGACTGACTGACTTCTAGGTTTGGTCCGTGTGAAACGTCCGAAGTGACCTTTCCAAAAACACGCGTGAGACAAAAGTCAGCGAGACAAAGGCGTCTTTTCTGTCAGAGTCCAGGCTCCACATTCCTCTCATTCTGCTGCTGGACGTGACCCGACCACCACTACAGCTGCCTCTGTGTCCGCTTCACTCTCGTCTGAGGACGCAGCGGCGGTCACTTCCAGCTTTGGGGTCTGTGTGCGTTTGTGTGTGATTGTTTTCCATTCGACGTCCAGAGTCAGAAAAGTCAAGACGATTCAACGCATAATGACACGAATTTCGACTAAAAACATCAGAAATGCTTTGACTTTGGTTTTCACTCTTTCATAAGCAGATGTAGTGGAAATAAAGGAGGAGGGAATGTCAACTTCAGAAAGAATTATTTACACTCGACCTGTCTGACTGAGCTGCTAATGTGTGCCTTTGGTCTGTCACTCGACAATCTGCTTGAATAAAATACACATCTTTCATCCGCTTCCACTGATAACTAATTATCCTGCCCTTCTTTTGTACTTCAAAATATAAAAGAATAATCAACGTTTCTCTGCTCATTCATCCTGACAGTCTGTCTGGTTTTGGGAGAAACACACACACACAACAAAAAATCCACTTTCAGTTCAGTCAGTTCAGCTCAGGCTGGTTAATGGCATCGCATCATCAGATCTAAGCTTAGTTGCAAATTCTGAAATAATTGACCTTTTTCTCCGAATAAAAGGAGCCAATTGACTTTTCTTTCTTTTCTTTTTTTTTTTACCAAAAAAGCACCAAAACATTACGGTTGAGTCACGTGTTGACGGTGTTAATATCAGCCGTAACTAATTTACCTGCCGACGGGAACTAAATGAATAAACTAGTGTGCCGCTGTCAGCGCTCATCAGTGTCACCTACACTATATTTAAACGTATAAATCATGTAAAATAAAGAGTTTATGATATTAAAACGCAGGGTAGGGGAAAGAAATGATATGTTAATGGTTAACATAGGACCTTTTTGTGGCATGAAAGAGTCCTTGTGGAGACCAAAACCCGGTCCTAATAAGGCCATAGCCATGTTTCTGGTTAAAAAAATAAAAAAAATCTAGCTTTGTGAGGACATTTTGTTGCTTCAATATTCTTCAGGGCTTCTTCAGAGTTAAGATGTGTTTTTTTTTAGGGTTAGGCACTAAGTTGTGATGCTTAAAGTTAGGGTAAGGTGGTGGGGATTGTGTGTGTAATGTGTCCCCACTCAGATATAAAAACTTCAGAAGTAAGTTATTGTACTGTTTGATTTGTTCTAATATCTCATTCATGTAACTTATCTTTCACTTCACGTGTTTTCCAGCTTTTTAGGGTTCAAAAGCCCCTCCCCTCCCCTCCGCTCTCTCCGAGTGCGCCACACACGTTGCTAAAGGTCAGTGCAGATGAGGACCAGCTCATTTGAATTCAAAGGTAGAGAGGATGATTTAATATGGATAAAGTCCAGGGTCAAAAGGTTGCAATCGTGATCGGAATATTCTACTCGACTGAACTGAAAGGGAACTTCCCCCAAAACCTTCGCCTCCTCTAACAACGTCCTCGTCCAATTCAGCTTCCCACACTTTGTTTCCTTCTTCCTCTCCAGAGTCAGTTTCCCATCACGCTGCCATTTACATGAAATATATATATCTATATATCTATCTATATATATAATATTCTATTAGTTGCCGTTGATAACTGGTTTCAAACAGCAGCGTCTATATAATATGAATTAATAACAATCCTGTAACACAGTGTCCCTTTATGTGGATTAAAATGTGATCAGCTTGCAGTTAAATGATGATTAATAATAAAATAGCTCAACACTGTAGAAGGAAAAGAAAATCAGTACTAAATCTTTCATGCTCACCACTAGCTCATTTTTAAGTGATAACTCACGACATAAAAGTTACATTCATTACACGATAACGCGATTGTTTCAACGACTGAAAGCAGACCTGACATTGTTAACATGTCATAAGAGATAAAACGTGGTAAAAAGACTCTTTTTTTTTTTTTTTCTTACTTGTTTTTGTTTAAATCTTCACTAAACTGAAGCGTCCTTCTCTATCACTGCTCTGTCTTTGTCTTTAAAGTAATAAGCTCGTATGGCCCGACTGACCTCGCACATCTTTACGGTATCATTTCGATTTTGAACTCATCTGAGCTCTGAGCCGCGCCGTCTGGAAGTTCTTGTTCCCTTTTCCCCCCGAAAAGCAAAAAAAGCTTTGTATATTTAATGAGAAGTGGCAGTGAGTGAATATTTCATCCTCCTTTGAAATTAACGCCACAGACGTTTGCGCCCAGTTCCAAACTTTTCTTTTTGAATCATACTGAAGTGGTATCTGGAGCTCGTATCTCGGCTCTGCTTGTTACTCAAACGACAGCAGGTCCGGGTGGGGCTCGGCGTCTTCGGCGCCCACTGCGGTGCCTTTGCCGTTCCCCAGCAGGACCTCCTCGCCCAGGCTGATGCGACAGGCCGTTTTCCCGGAGCAGGGGGTGGAGGCCAGCCGGGAGTCTGGCCCTGACGCCTTCTGCCAGACGTCGCAGGGTTTGGCTCGGGGCTCCGGCAGAGGCGGGTCTTTGTGGATGAGGTCTGGCACAGAGAGCTGAAGCTGGAGCTGGAGCTCCTCCATGTCTCCGTCACAGCTCCTGTCTTCTATGACATCTTCCCCACCTGCCACTCCATCCGCCTTGCTGTCGCGCCCCGTCAGCTCAGAATGAGCAGCGGCGTTCTTCTCCACATCGATATCCGCCGACGCCTCGGCCTCCTGCCGCCGCCGCTGCTGCTCCTCCTCCTGAGAAATAAGAGGCGTCTTTCCCGGGGAGGGCATGAATGAGGGGGTGTCTGCAGCTTCCGGAGAGGAGACCACGGGGTCGGAGGAGATCATCATATCTTGTGTGGTCTTCAAGGCTCGTGGGAGGCGCTTCTTCCCTGACGGCGGCGGCGGGTCCAGCCGAGGGAAGGAGTTGAAGGAGGAGACGTGACTGTGGAGGTAAGAGATTGTCACAGGTGAAATAAAACTGGTGTGGTGTCATACATCACAGCGAGGGCACGGGGGGGGAGACACGGGAGGCAAAGACATAAAAGGGGGGGGGAAGATGTACGCGGCAAACACCTCTGTGCTGAAAACATAAAGGTGTCATTAAAGAAGACTGGTCCACTGATTTGGCCTATTTATCAACGCGATGAGCAGCCGAGGCACGGAACTCTTGGAGGCAGAGACTCAGCGCTGCAATTTATGTTCAAATAATGAGACAAAGCTTCTGATCTATTGTGGTGTCAATAACAAAAACAACACCATGAATCAGCCGTATACAATGCATATTTACAGACAGAAGCATTTCCCTTCTCTCTATACAGTCATACAGCTTTCATCGCAACAAACAGGGCAAATGTACAAAGGGTGTTTTCCATTTTAAAATTCTTGCACATTACAAGTGCTAGTGATAGTACCGTGATAGTACCTGATGCTTTGTTTTAGGACGCATGAAATGTGGCGTCGACAGAGTGCCGGCCACCGTTTGGTCAGAGAGTGACGTCACTGGAAGTAGAGATGTTCCGATACCATTTTTTCCCTCCCGATACCGATTCCGATACTCGTGATGTCGGTATCGGCCGATACCGAGTACCGATACCGATACCAGTGTGTTAAAAAAAAATCATACTATAAATAATAATAATGATAATAATACATCACATGTATATATAGATATCATTGTGGTAAGGCCTTGCTCAGGTTAAACCCTTTGTAAAACATGAATGAATACAGCAAATGGAAGCCATTTATTTTTATATTTATTTTTAACTATAAAAAACAGTAGTGCAACAGGAACTTAAATAAATATAGGAATAATTATAAAAAAACAAATTAAAGTGCCGCCATTATGTAGTAAAATAAAAAGGCATTTAAATCTTTAAATAGTGCAGTATCGTGGTATCGGATCGGTGCCTGGACTCCAGTACTCGCCGATACCGATACCAGCATTTTTGGCAGTATCGGAGGCTTTTCCGATACTGATATTGGAATCGGAACAACTCTAACTGGAAGAGTCACGAGCGCGACGTCCGACACAAGAATAAACTCAGAGGTTTTTTCGGAGGGCTTTAGTGCCGGATGTGACATAGCTGAACAAGAATGGCCGACTACGAAATATAGCCTTTACCGGGACATTTTTTTGCCTGTTCTATGGCCTTACCAGATCAGCTTGGCCCTAACCCTAACGTCACTTCTTCTCCATGCTCTCTTCCCTGGAATTGAGTTGTTTCTTGTACGTGATATACTTAGATCACGAGGGGCCGTTCATGTGCACTTTGCACGTCGGGAACTCGTATTAACCATAATTTCCGAGAACACGTGAAGGCAGCATTACAGCATTAGAAACAAATTTGGTCACATTTTAACTGAATGATTATTTTTGAAAAAAGTTGCGTAAACTGTTTCCTCACCTCACGTTTCCCTACGTAGCCTTCCGTTAGCATCAAAACTCAAAATTATGTCAAGTTTGTCCATTGTGGGCTACTGTAATAATAAGTCTAAAAATGAAACAAACAACAATTCATACAATCCAGTGATTGTACACAAATTAAGTGTAATCTAATTAATAAATGTAATTTTACAGACTGGACCTTTAAATGTGATGGATATATGCAGAGCAGCAGCAGCACAATCTTAAATCTACTTTCACCCCTCTTCAGGATAACAGCGATGATGATAATTGTGTGCAATTAAAGTGTTTACATAAAACACACTTTCATTTCTCAAGCTGACAGAAAATTACCAGGATAACGATCGTCACGCGGCGCTAACAATTACAGCTGCATGATCTTTCACCACAGCTGACAGCCATGCACCAAAAACAATAAACAATAAACTGGCGCATTTTTTTTTTTTGTATTTTAGACCAAGAAATAATTAGACCACATTAATATTTCCCACTACATCTTCAGTGTCTGTCAGGAATGTGAATAACAATCCAAATTAAGATGAATCGTGAACGAAAAAGGTCAGAACTCGTTTTGAATAAGTCTTTAAAGTTCATCATTTGGTAAATATGTATATTCAAAGTGCAGGAAAAGTCCACACACGACTTCTGTGGAGTGTGTGTGTGAGTGGCGAATACAAAATTTAGGAAAAACCCATTTTCACTCTTAATCTTTCATAGGGAAACTTAAAAAGTTCACTGTTTTCAATTTCAGACCCCTCACAGACGCCTTTGATGTGTCATCACTCATTTAAAAGCACATTTGACAAAACCTTCAATTATTCAGGTTTTTTTTTTAGAGTTAGACCCAATGTTTAATTGAAACTTCTGACACTTTTGCCTTCAATAAAATGATGTCTTTCAGTTCACTTTATGTTATATATAGAATTATGTTTAAATGCTTTTATGGTCTAGCAAAAAGACCCGGGGTTCGAGGCCCGGTTCTCCCCTTTTGTGTGTGGGTCTTCCTCCCACAGTCCAAAAACATGCAATATGAGGATTAGGCAAAATTGGACACTCTAAACTGATCATAGGTGTGAGTGTGAGTGGTTGTTTGTCTCTATGTGGCCCCACCACGGCCCTCCTTGGGGGATAAAGCAGTAGAAAAAGGATGGATCGATGGATGGATGCTTTTATAGTTTTAAAAATAAGAGTCAGGACGCTGAACTGCTCCCCATAGACAAGGGCCCCTGCAGTGATGGTCATTTACTGCATGTCCTCCCCCTTTAATGTCTATTAAAGGCAAAAAAAACACCCACAAATATCTTCAAAAAACAGACCAAAATACCTGACACTAAATCACATGTTTGTGTTGAAATAAAGGATATGTTTGCGGGTTCACACACACACACACACGCACACACCTGTTGGCCGTCGTTTGGTCCATGCAGCTCCAAACAGCGCCGACATTTTTGTTGACTTCGGTGACGCCGATGTCCCCGTGATGACTGGGCTCCTTCCGCCTTAACAGGTCATTGACCTGGAAGTATAAGGAAGGAAGAAAGGAGGGAAAGGAGGAAAGAAGCAAGGAAAGAAAGCAGGTGAAGACATTTATCACCTTGGATGAAAATTAAACATGAACTATTATACCTCAGTGAGGGCTACCCATGTTTCAATATAGTGACAATTAAGTAACATCTATTCAAAAAGTCTATATATATATGTATATATATGTATATATATATATATATATATATATATACATATAGTATATATATGTATATACATATATATACTATATATGTATATATATATATATACATATATATATACATAATAAAGGCTGTATGTGTGTTTGGACGTGCAGAACTCGACGTTCCATTTCTGTTTGTATCGCACTAACCTTCGCACCGACAGCCTTGCCAAGATTAATGGCATTTTTCAGCCTATGCTGGCCTCCGGAGGACGAAGAGTCGACACTTCCAGAGCCCAGATTAGGATTAGCCGATGCCAGGGAGCGTCGGGCGGAGGAGGGTTGACCTGGCCTGGAAATCTGGGGACTCTGCTGCTGAGCAGTGGAGTTCTGAAACATGCTTTGATCAACTGGGGAAATGAGAGAGGAGACGAGGGAAGAGAAGAGAGAGAGAGAGGGGGGAAAATGGGTAAATACACACAAAGTGGATGTTTTGTTTGTGGTTTCGCAGCTACACACACGCTCCAGATGAAGATGTTAGACGAGCCACAAAGCGGCTCACAGGAGAAGAATAAGCTGATATCAGTGGGATGTTTTTTCTCTGAGGAGGAGATGTCGAAATTCAGAGAAAATGAAAGGAACGCGGCGCCGCTAATAATAGCATGCCGCACCGGTTCTGTTCATTGTAATGAGTGTAAATTCAGTTGGAAACGCTGCATCAAAAACATACGGGACGACAGCATCAGGGAATTTGAGTGTTTGTTTTTTGTTTCATACGACATGCACACATCATGATGCTTTACATCTATGAAATACAAACTATGACACCTTCATGAGATATGCGACACACAAAGGTTTGCATAGCTGTACAACAACACTGCATATCGTGCAATTAAATATCATAAAATAATGTGTAAATGCAAACATGAAACAACTGCAGTGACATGCAAATAATTGGAACAAAATGCAAGATCAGAGACAACAACAACAAAAACAAAACATAAAAGGGAAATGAGGTGGTGGTAAATCCACCGGGACAACGTCTTACCTCTTTGAGAGAAATGTTTCTCGGAAAGCATTTAATGAGACATAGAGGGATCACATTTTTGGATTACTTTACGTCTAAAGTAGCAGTTTTTGCTTTGTCACCAACATCATTATATACGAGAGGAGGAGGAGGAGGAGGTAATGGGCAGCGGCTACATCATCTTGGCCAGATAATAGGGAAAATATCACCTGCACACCACAAACGCATATTTCATTTCACGTTTCTCTTCAAAGCGAGAGATCAGCAACAAGCAAGGATCTCAACCAGGAGCCAAAACATGACACATTATCCAAAATGATGAATCAGTGTGACACAGAGAGAGAGATTCAGAGTTACTTCAAGGAAAATATGAGATATGAGAGGAACAGGGAGAGAGAGAGATACAATTTACATGACAGCAAGCTGGCACTTACTCATGGGCAGTCAACTGATCCGATGACTGCGGCAGAGACGCGGTGTACAGCGATGCAACAGCGAATGTGTGTTTGCAGACACCGATTACACCGGTTACATGCGTGGAGCTACAGGTAAATGTGCGTGCTATAGTTTGTACTATGATGCAGCTCAGTTAAGTCAACGTACCCTTGAACATGCACTCTGACATAAGGAGAAAATCGTCCTTCTACCCGGCGAGGTCGTTTGTGTGAAACGAGCGGTCCCGCGATCGATAGCGTCACATTACAAGTGCTATGAAAATGAGCCGCATTAATTCCACCGCACGAGGCCACATGTTCTTCCCTCTTTAGCGCCCGACGAAGAGGATGAAGAGGTCATTGCTGAAGGGAAGATGTTTGTGTCGAGACGCCTTACAGAGTGCTTTTTAAAAGGATTTTTTTTATACAGGTTTGCTCTCATCTCAAAAAGCTCAAAAAGAAAAGGTGAAGTCGGCTCCTTGGAAACGAGCCCAGGTGTCTAAGTCTGGCTCATTTCCACACTGATGCGATTTATCATCACTATTTATGAGCACTTCTCAGCGGCGCCGTCCGTCGAGGCAGCTCAGACTCTGCCGTAAAACCGTAAGCGGATGCAAATCTGCTGTTTTCAGCGGCTGCCGAGCGAAGGGCTGTGTTGTGCAAACCCCCGCAGTGTCAACAGCGAGAGCAGAGGGGACCAGCTTGTCCAAGCTCAGGAACGTTGAAGTGAAAGACTCAACGGTGCAAAAAAACACTTGAAGGAAAAAAAAAGAGATTTGTCTGTTAGACGTGAGTTTTCGTTTTCCACAGCAATGACACACAAATCAACCCAACCGTAAGAATCAGTCAAACAATATCCTACGTAACATTGGTGTGAAAAAGAGGTCGCACTTCAAGCATTTGTAAAACTGTGCCAGAAATGTATTCCCAAATCCCACGTTCTTGATTTATTCTCATGTTTTTATCTGAGGCAACCTAGAAATTCAGAGAGCTGATGTGAAGTCTGTCAGAGGCTGACAAAAGTGAATCTGGGTGGAACAGGGTCTTCCTCTGCATGTGTACGATGTGTAGGTGAGCGACAAGAAGCCCTGACCGCCTTTGAACACCTCAGAGCAGACAGCAGGAGATGGAACACAACGACTATTATCGCCTTTTCAATAAACCTGCATTCACGCACAGATAACAACTGAACCCTTTGACACAGGGGTGTCAAACTCATTTTTGTTCAGGGGCCACATACAGCACAATTTTATCTCAAGTGGGCCGGACCAGTAAAAATAGTAAAATAATAGCATAATAACCTATGAACAACAAGAACTCTTTGCTTTTTTTCTCCTTTGTTTTACATTTAATGAAGGATATTTTTACAAAACATGACATTACTTGATTAATATAAGTGCAATTTCAACAATATCGTGCCTAAATGTACTATTTACACATCACACTGGATCTAAAATGGCACAGACATTTAGTCACAGGTATCTGGAAGAGAAAAATATTATATTTGATATTACGTTTAGATAGTGTGAAATTTTAACAAATTCATCCTGTGGGCCAGATTGGACCCTCCGGCGGGCCGGAACTGGCCCCCGGGCCGTATGTTTGACACCCCTGCTTTAACACCTGAGCCTCAAGATGTCCGCCTGGATAAAAAGACCAGAGAAAACTTCCAATATCTGGCAGTTATTGACCATTTACTTCATGCTGAAGGTGTGGTGATTTCCCACAAGTGTCTGCACCATCATCACCAGTGGGGAATTTTCATTTGGGCAAACATGACTACACAAGTTAAACAAAAGTTGGTAAAAGTGGCAAGAATTGAAGTCCTGAAGTAAAAAAGTCAGACACTGTGGGAGACACTGTGGGAGACACCCCCAACACAGGAAGTCCTGCATGTTGCTGCCATGGAGACAGTGAATGAGCTATAGGCTATAACCTTTTTCCTTGAAGCACCCACTTTGCTTGTGTCCAAGAACCCCCCAACCCAAACCCCTGTTCATGCACAACACTCACTAAAAGAATAAAGTGTGGTTTATATGCAAAACTAAACAGCACTTGTTCCTGTTCTCACAGTGTATATGAATAAAAACTGTCCTGTTCTTCCATAAAATCAAAACCAAGGTAACTCTTGAGATATTTCCTTTTTTTTTATACCACATTGAGAAAAAGGAAAATTTCACAGACTACGAGAACAAGTGTTAATTTACAAGATTTAAGTCATAAATTTACAAGAAAAGAGTCATACATTTACTAACCTGTTGTTTTAGAAGAGGAAAATGAGGAATGATTATTATTATTAAATTTATTAAAATGAGGAATTTTGTGGAATTGTACTTTAGGATAGGTTTCACAAACAAGGAGCTACTCAGCATCACATTGTCCTAAGTATCAGGACTGGATCCATCAGCGGGTCATTCAACGGGGTTTTGCGGTTTCTCAAGAAACAATCCGACTGATAATTAAGATTTCGGATCCAGAAGGAGTTGAGCGCGACTTTTACCTGCTCAGACTTGCTGACGCAGTAATGGTCACAGACGTTCAGAGGTCACAAATTTAAAGGTGGACCAAAGAATGGGTTTTAATTGGTGTGATACGGGGTTCTGATTATCCGCTGAATCTAAAACAGTCCGTCTACGTGTGAAAAATACCCCTGACAGCGCCGGTGAGCAAGGCCAAACAAAAACAACTGCCTTCCTGTTGTTTTCACGACCCCAGCATGCACCTCCTCGCTTTAAGCTCACACTGTGTAGCTGTCCGTGCCTCACTTTAACTCTCCCGAAAGCCTCAGGGCCCCAGGTTGTAAACTGTAGTTTCAAAATAGAACGGGTGAAGACGTAGGTGCTGTAGAGGATTGTTTTCGACAAAAAACAACACGAAGAAGCTGAACTACGCATGAAAATTGAGGAATTGAAAACAGAGGAATTTCCCCGGGAAGCTAAACATACACATAAATCTCTTAAAGAAGAGTTCAAGAGAAAATTAGATTATAAAATAATATTTTCATTTAAAGCACTGGGAGAGAATAAGATGTGATAAGAAACTCTAACACTATCTATTCATAAATGGAAAGAGTTAGCTGAGAAACTGAGAAACGTGCAGAATAGTAACATTTAGAGAGATGGCAAAGTTTTAAGTTCTGTAATGTTTGTTATTTCTAGAGTATGTTACTTCTTTTTTTTTGCTGTTTTGGACCAAAAGTAATAAAAAGAAAACCCTCGGTGATAAAGTAAACGTAACCTCTGAAGGATTAGTGTGTGTTTCATTGTCTTGCTTACAAACCGGCCTGAAGGAGTCCATCTGAAACAATGATGGTTCATTAACAGCGGAGCCAGCACTTTCTCCCCGGCTCTTTCTCGAGGAGCTGCTGTGGATTAACGGCTTTAATCAAACACCAGCTGAGGTGGGATGGCTATTTTCACGACGTAACCCCCCAATTAAATTTCAACAGTCTCGCCACACGATATCAGTCACCTCGCGCTGCACCTCGAGAGACCGAGCCCGAGATGAGAAGCAGGCGCGATAAAGTGAGACATTTATTGGGCACAAAATGAAAGAGTCAACAAAACTGAGCCGAGCGCTGTCGCTCCCACTCATGTACCAGCAGCCGGGCAGAATCCACGGGAATGATAATGCAATCCGCTGCAACACTAAGGAAATGGGAAATCTGCCGTGACAGGGAAATGTCATGTTCATCCTTCAGTGTAATTATAGCTTGGCCTTTGTGTCTGAACGTGTTGTGTCTCCAGAGAAGAGTCTTTCACTCTTTAAATATAACAAAATAAAACGATGTGGGCAAAAGAGTTTGGCCACACACCAAGTCAAGTATTTAATTCAGGTGTTTCAATCAGGCTGGAAGGACAATCTTAACACTTCACAAAGGACTATTAAGACACGGTTTGGTGTGGAAGAACTTGACGGGCCCCGAACAGAGCCCTGACCTCTACCACATTGAGCACCTTCGATGATGCCAGACCTTCTCGTCCGACATCAGTGCCTGCCCTCATCATAAACGCTCCACAGAATGAACGGACACAAACTCACATAGGGTCACTTGAGGAAAAAGCTATAAAACTCTGGAGGAAAGTCTTCCAAGACGATTGGAAGCTGTTAAAGCAGCAAAAGGGAGACCAACTCCACCTTAAAATACTGAATTATGTATCTGAATACATCATTACAATCCCAGTTGGTGTAATGTTCAGGCGTCCTGGAAATCAGAAATGTTCTGTTTTACTGTTAAAAACACGCCTTTGGACCTTTACCAATCAGTTTAATAATGGTTTTGGGTTCATGTTTGGTTATTCATTACACCTTTACTGGATTCAGTTTGTGAAAAATGAGGATTTCCTTTTCCTCCATTTCATCTGTTTTACAAAAACATGTATTAGGCATTTTGAAACGTTTGGGTTTCCATTAGTTTTAAGGATAACTAATGGATTAATTAATGGATCGAATGCTTGTATCACACATATATGTTAGTTATGGAGGTCTACTTGCATATATTAACTTGTTTTCATGATTAAAAACCTCCTAGTCGCTGCAAACGAGCCGATCAAAATATCTCCTCACTGATGCTCTCGTCAGCCGCGCTGTTTCAGACCAAAACCACACCCCCAGAATGTGGACTGTGTTGTGATTGGCCAGCCGATGAGAGCTTTCCCACTGTCCTGTGATTGGCCAGGTACCTGGAAGTGACGTAATTGGTAGGCCTGCTCTCACACAGCTCCCCCTCTGGCACGGTGGATGCTCTGCATTTCAGCAGCTACAATGAGAGTAGTTCTTCTTCTTCTGTGGTTGAATGTACGCAACCGGATGTGCCCGGACTAGTGCCCGCACCAGGAGGCGCTACGGTGGTGAGAGGAGTGGTGAGGATTTCTGATGACGACATCAAATTAAGGAAGTGCCGATCCGCTTCGCAGAGCCCAGGAAAACAATACAACACTATTTTCTCAGCAGTGGCTGAACTGTTTGTTCTGAAGCTTTAGGGTTTCATAAACGAGGTAATGACGCAGATACACACACAAACGCAGCGTTAATTGGAGCTTCCGGTCTATGTGGGCTTTAAACTACTGCTGTCAGTTAAACGCGTTATTAACGGCATTAACCCATTTTAACGGCGTAAATGTTTTTTATCGTAAGATTAGCGTTCTTTTTGGCTGAGCAAACCTTGTAGTTTTTTTCACATGCTGTTATTGACAACTAGTAACAAGTTAGAAAAACTACAAAACCACACCGGACCTAGCGAGACCGAAAACAAAACAAAACAACTAGCACGTGAGCCGGCCAAAGAGTAGCAGGGTTAACGCTTTCAGTTAAGCTAGCAGACCCCCGCACTGTCGTAAGGTGACCACCGGCGACCGCTAGCTTTTTTAGCTCGGATTAGCTCATTAGGGCAACAACACATTAAACCACAGGACTCCAACAGCACTTTATTCACAGCACTGCAGGCTGATACTCAGCCTCTCGTATTATTGTGCGGCTCTCGCAATAAGAGGTATCACTCAAAATATGCAGAGGTTTTGTCTCAATAAAAAAAAAACACTTGCACAAAGCAAGCTGATTCACTTTTCTACGTTGATAAGAGCATTAAAATGAGAATAAAACACTGGGACAAAAAGAAATCAAGGGACATTTAGAATAGATAACAATTCATTGCGATTAACTATGACATCAATGCGATGAATTGATTAATTGTGATTAAATATTTGAATTGTATGGCAGCACTAATTTAAACTGAACGTCATGACCTTAGTACCTTAGCTTCAGGTAGATTCTTCAAAGAATAACATTTTAAAACGCTGACGCTTGGAATGTCCTGTAAAAGACGACCCCCTTGGAAAAAGGTGACTCTGGTTGTAGCCAAACAGGTGAGAGAGCAGAGCAAAGCTGCTGACGCTGAGAAAAGCTTCACACCGCACATGTATTCACCTCCTAGTTCTCCTAGAAACACAATTATTATGTTAGTGTTAAACTGAATATTCTCTACAGACCCTTACCCTTTAAAAGTACACTATACAACAAACTTAATGTCCCTACATGCATTCTATCTGTGGGTCCATGATAAATGACCCTGTGTTGTCATGGTTACATACCACATACACTCAGTCTAGTGTTAACTCCCAACACGGCGGATATCAGCATCTTAAT
The DNA here is from genome assembly GCF_019176455.1 of Solea senegalensis. NCBI lineage: Eukaryota > Metazoa > Chordata > Actinopteri > Pleuronectiformes > Soleidae > Solea > Solea senegalensis. The sequence goes on from NC_058034.1 coordinate 20,299,104, forward strand.
TCTACATCGTGTACTTCGCTACAGGCTCATCCATCTTAACAAAGGGATGACTGGGATTCATTACGAGTATAATATACTGTTATTATGATAATGACACCATAATGAATATAATAAGAGCGATAATTATAATGCAATTATCATTTTTCATGCGGAAGAGGCAAAAGGCCAAGTCGGCTCCCGCCGCTCTCCGCGGGAGAAAGCAGCAACGTCTCGAAGCAACAAGCGTGGCGTAATTAGCTCTGCTCACTTTGACGTCACAGATAAAAGGAGGCGCGCACACACTCGTTAACGCCTGCTACATATGCAAATACACACGCCGATGACTGAACTTCACACCAAACAGCCATAAATGCACAGCAGACACAGCAGTAAAGAGTCGGCAACATCTACTGAGCAATGATCTGGAGGAATCATCAACGGCCTGATGCTGTGTTTCCATCATGGTACGGTCCAGTTGGGTACCATTTGGAATGGTACACGACTGAGAATAGTACCTTTACTTGGTAGGTGGGGTGTGCCCAATGACCAAGTAGCATGTAACTGTGCGATGACACTGAACAATGACATTGAACGCACCACACCGGAGGACATCCAGCAGCTCTTTTTCGTTTGTGGCCGTTAGTCTCAACAAGACGTCAAGGAAAGGGTGCCAAAGAATGGAACGCTTGGGCCTGGTTGTTTTGGTACTATTCCGAATTGGAGACGCAAAACGATACGTAGCGTAAACCATTCCACTCAAGGGGAAACATGTCTATAAAGACACCATCTGTGAGCCACCTCCAATGCTGTCCTGAACTCGCTTCCAATCAATCGATCAATCCAACATATGAGCAGACAGTGGACCTGTACACAAGGAAGTTTAGGAGAATCAGCTTTTTATTTATATGGAATGTTCAATTTGGGATGTTCCATTTCTGTCTACAGCCAATACGCCAATTCTCAAACCTAACTCTTCACCCCTGCTAACCGTGTGGAGACAGTGTATTTCTGTGACAGCGCCACAAACAGGCCTGGCATATACACTCCCGAGTGTATGATGACATTTCTCGAAATTATGCCTTGTTTATGGAAAAATGTTTCTTAGGCCTGTGTCTCTCATGTGACCCTAATGACCCTCTTGTCCACCTTGACTCAGGTGAACTTAACAACCTGAAAGTGAGGCTGAACACCTGGATTTCTCCACCAGTTAGTAAGAACATAAGAAGCGTCTTGAGAGGATGAGAGGTCAAATGTCTACAACTTAACTCCTTTTTCCTGCTGCAAATCTTTTTTCCTTTGCCCCCTCCCTCGCCAAATTCCTCAATCTCCATTCTTTAGCCAAAGTCATTTTTTCTGAAGGAAAAGATACTGCCGTTTCGATTTCTTTCTTTTCTTTTCTTTTCTGGACATTATGGAAGAGAGAACAACTCTTTTGCATCTCCTCTGTTTACAGCCTCACATCTAAATCTGAAGCCTGACAGCAGGAGACGCTCATCAATCACACGACAGCTCAGACACAGTGCCACTCTACAGCTACGTACGGGTCCTTTCCAGTGACCAAAACTTACTCAGCCGCAAAGAAACGTAAACAAAGGGAAGAGTCAAAAGGAGTCCGACGATAAACCGCAACAAAACACAATATCAGGGATGGAGAGACGGCCTCAGGTCGTCTGTCACAAATGAAAAGAGTTTGTCTGCTCATGCTCATCTGATGAGAGGAGCTGGAGAGGGAGAGCTGTGAAAGACGAGTGACCACACACACACGCACACACACTCAGAAACACACACCAATTCCCTGGCCAGACAGAGCCATTATAACTGATGTATTACATTAAAGTGTGTGTGTGTTTTATAACACTTGTTGCAAAAGAGGCCAATCATGTCTGTCGCTTGAAGGCAGGGAAGAAGATATACCTGCTTCTCTCTCCATCTCCAACACACACACACACATAAGAGATGAAAAGGTAGAGCCCCTCATCAATTTTTAATCTTGCTTCATTATAGTGTGAATGATTAAAGTGGGAGGGCTGTGGCGAGAGTCAGACTCTGTCTCTCAGACTGATGAGGACTGTGAGTTTTCTGACTGACTCACCATCTCTCTGTCTTCACCCTTCTCTATTTCTGGATTGAAATTGACAACAGTGAGGAATTTGTGATGATAGCGGGACAGCTAAGTGTTTTTTTTTAGGGAAAGATAATTAACAATTTACAGTATATACTGTATGCTTTCATATATTTTGTATTTCCCCAGCTACCGATCATTAAAAATACAAATTCAAGTCACAATCGCACTAAAAGCATTTAATAAAACGACATATTCTTCAGAGAACGCATCAGGCTAAATTGAGGAAATCTGCTCCTCTTCTCCTCGCAGTAGAAGAAAAATTATATATATATATATATATATATATATATATATATATATATATATATACATACATACATACACATATATATACAGATATAAACCAAGCTGGGAACTAAAGTTAAAATTCCATTCCCAAAAAATATCATAATTCAACATCTGTCCTGCAGTGACAGATGCTGAACCTTTTGGTCTGACCCTCAGTGTCTACAGAGGAAACAGAAGCACATTAACAAAACTAACCAATCTCCTCCTCTTCTCCTCTCTCTACCTGAGGTAGTAACCGCTGGGATAATTTAACTTGCAGAGACGGTATTTTCCCTAAGCAGCAAAAAAACTCTCACGTGAAAACTAATGAATATTTAAAACGTGGCTCATGCCTGTGCGCAGCTAAAACCCTCTTCATCCTTCTCCACACCTCCCATCTCTAACATCTCTAATACTGACGAGGCGCGGCCGTAGACGATATGAATAATTCCACACCATCTCCGCTTCTGTAAACAAGGAAGGAAGAAAAAGAAATCAAGACGGGGGCTGAGCCGCTCTGCCCCAGACTGTTCAATAGAAGAACAATTACCTCGGCCTCAGCACTTCACACGGACTGAGAAGCTCCTTTTCTTTTGCACTTTCATTTAGTTGTAAAGCAATAAAAACGTCTTATTTATCCACTTGTTGAGAATATAAATGCAAAGAAGAGAGCTTACGTCACATAAACTGTGCATAAAAATGGACGCGGTCTCCGGGTTTGATAAGTAAAGTCCAGGTGGGAGTAGCAGTTAGTCACAAGGGGGCGACTCTACAATAATTCAGATTTGAATTTAAGTCTGTGGAAGTCATTGTCGCTTTATTTACAATGTCAGTAAACGGTTTCCTGCGCAGGTAAATGGAGTCACGAGTGTGACTGACAGCTGGTATCATCTAATACAGATGTGTCAAACTGGCGTCTTTATAACAGTAATATTAAGTCATAATTATCACAGGATTGAATGCATTACATACAACATTCAATTACGTATATACATAAGCTTGTTTGGTCTTTTAATTACAGCTGTCCACATTATTATTTATGTTATTTTAATTAAATAAATGTCTCTGTTTTTGATATGAATAGATTCGTTTTGCATCATAAATGTGTTTTTATTGCGTCACTCCATATCAAAACAAGCACTTTCACTATTTAAATTCCGGTAAATATCATCATGAAAATCTTAATTGTGATAGCATGGTTGTTTAATTTGAATTTGAATTCTGTGTTTCTTTGCAAAAGCAACACCCGGTGCATTATTGATCATGCCTCAACTCTGATTCAATATTTGCAACAAACACATCCACATCTCCATAAGCCCGCAGACTGAAGTCTTTCTTTTCTTTGTGACATTACGTTCAACAGGCTTGACAAACATCCATCCCATGAAGAAGAATGACATCTACTCTCGCCGCTGCCTCAAACCGCACTGTGACGCAGCCAACGGCGCATGGCGGGTTCAAATTAGAGGGAGGAAATGTGAAACATGTTTTCCCCTCTTCATCTCAGTTACAGCCAGCGTTACGGTGTTTACCCCTCCTTTTACTGGCCCTTTACAAAGCATTCTGGGAAAATACTGACCAAACTAGACGCAGCAGAGGCAAACAATTACATAACTTTGTATATGTATATATGTATATATATATATATGTAGAGAGAGAGAGAGTTAAAGCATCAGGAGTATGAAATGGTGGATTTTTCAGCAGTTATAATATGGTGTTCTACAAAAAAATGTAAATATAAAGAGACATAAAGCTAACGTGATGTAAAAAAGTAGGTTTCTATTGCGCGTAGTGTGAAACTAGACAGACAACTTGGGAGGTAAAATGCAGAGCAGACAGCAGGTGGTTGTGTCCAGACATGTTTGGGTGCCTTCGCTCCCCTCTCTAGTCACCCGATCAATAATTCATTCAGCCATTTGCCACATCGCTGCCTGTCTGAACCCAGGACCTCCCCGGAGAGCGTGTGAGCGTCTAAGAGTCAAAGGTACAAGTGTAACTATACGAATGGAGAGGCAGCAGGAGAGTGTGTTTTCTTTCTTTAAATTCACCATTTTTACCCAATATCCATACATCTTCATTTTCATTCTCAATGTTTCCTCATTTCTGCCAGGTGGATCTTTGTGACTGGGTTTTGTTGGAACAGGGAAAGACTTCGACATTTTCTCTCAGCGGCTCGATATCAGACGTGAAAAAAAAAAAAAACCCAGACCAAATAGGAATAAGGCGGGCAGTAAATCAGAAGGATGACAGGCCTCACAAGTGAGACAAACGCTGCTTATTTGAGTTAGTGAGATAATATGAATGAAAGCGGGTTTCTTCTCATCCGGCGCGTCTCATTTTAACTTGACACATCAAGCACAGAATAAAAATTACCGACTAAAAACTGCAGATAGATCAGAGGCATCTCTTATCTTTCTCGTGCAGTTTTTTCACAGAAGCAGCTGTTTTCTTTGGGGCCGATGCCGACTCTCAACGTGTCTGAAACACAAAGGGAAGCTGCAGAAGGAAAACAGGGGAAACAGGCGGGCAGATGTGGCGGAGACGGGGCTTCCAGCTGCCGCGTGTGATTCAGGATCGGTTGTGCGCTCGCGGCCCTTTAGATCACGAGAGCCACATGTTCCGTGTCATGGACCACACCAAGCTGCCGCTGCCAGCTCTGCATCACGGGAACATCAAAGCAGACGGCCAACGTCCAGATGTCGCCGCGCGGCAGAAATCTGCCCTCCAAATGTCGATGGGCGTTTGCGTGAGTAAGGAGGCAAACGCAAGAAGAGGATAACGGAAGACTAAACAGTGGCATTCAACAGGTCGCCAGTCCAAATGTTCCGACTGTAGTGCTGTTTGGCTCAGACCGTTAAATGTTTGAGGTCAGGGGGATTAATTGCTCCGCTTTTAAAGCCCGTTATTCCCTCTGCCCTTCTGGTGCGGGCGGGGTCATTGATTTTTAGCGCCGCGCGTGTTTGTCTACGCGTGACCCACTAACTCCGCGCGCGCCGCCGTCGACACAACAACAACAACTTCCTTGCATGGCACAGGACGCAACTCTTTGTGGAGCCTTTTGTGTGCGAAACAAACACATTAAAAGACGCCGAGCACAATAAAAGACCATAGTTTATGTGTGTCATTATCTGGAAGTGACAAACATATTCAGGTTTTACAGCTCAGCCATGAGGGAAGGCGATTTTATTGTTTCAGTGGTTTGCTGCTGACTCCGACACTTTATTAGTAACCTTGGGTCACCTCATCCCCACGTTACACGGACTTATTATTGGACCCCAAACACTCCCAGAGCGTCCACGAAGTCAACCACTGCTGCTGGGTGTCACTGTCTGCTTCTTAACAGGCCAGTGAAAGTGATATTGACTTTTGCCTTGGATGATCATTTGCTGGAGTCTTGGTATATATATATATATATATATATATATATACATATATATATATATTTTAGTGCTGGGCCGTTAACGGCGTTAACGTGCTGCGTTAACGCGAGACTCTTATCGCGCGATAAGAAAATTATCGCTGTTAATCTATTCTCAAAGTTGGGTCTGGGACCTGGGTCCACATAGTGAGCAAGCTATGAATTTCACTTTGATATGTTAGCGCGGATGTATACCTGGCCCAGAAGGCTCTGACCTGGCTGAGCGCGGATGTAGGTAACGTTACTTTATGTAATTTATTGTCATTTTTTGTTTTATAACGGTCTATGTAATTTACCACGGTGAAAATGGTTTCAGGTTGGATATCCAACCGTCGCGTCCGACAACTGTCTGAATGAATATCCAACCTGAAACTAACTTCACGCGGTATAGCTTTAGCTAACGTTATCAACGTTTTGCTGATTAGTTGCTGATAGTTGCCTACTACTACTAGCAATCTTACTCTGATATACTTTTTCTGTCCTACTCCTAATGTTAGGTGTGATGAAAACAGAGGAGCGCCACTTAGCAGAAGAAGAATTCAAATGAGCCATTTTAATCTAGATTAATCTAGATTAACTCCAAGATTGCAGTGAGATTAATCTAGATTAAAAAAATTAATCTATGCCCAGCTCTAATATATTTATATATATATATATATATATATATATATATATACACACACGTATATCCACCTTGGTGTCTCTTCTTGGGCCTGGCCTACAGTCAGCTTCACTTTCTGCTTGTTTCCAAGACTTTTCTGCCATCACTCACTTTGTCAGCTGGACTGAGGTCAAAGGAGAATGTTTTTCACCAGCCAAGCAATCTTCACAGTTTGGGCCAGAGAGACTTTGCTGCTTCGTCTACAGTTTTAGAATAAATGGTTCCCTACGTTGTCCATAAACTCCGGGAGCAGTTGCCGGTTCACTTTAGAGTCTTGAGGCCCATTTGTACTCGCTGCGCCGAAAGACGGGCGGAGCCGTTCGTCGGTACTTTTGCGTTCATCAATTACGGGGGCGCAGTGTACAAACGGCGATGATGGGGCATTTGAAACCGACTGCCAGGCACTCGGCTTCCATCACCGGCGCACTGTGGGATGAGGGATGCTTGATTCGAGGGGCTGCCCCGTGAAGCAAGTTGTTAAAAGTCGCACCTCAAACCCGCACAACGCAGTACACACTGCACGCCGACGTTAAAAAGGAAACAAACTTTCTGTGTTTTTGCCGTTACAGACCAGTGCAGTGTGTCTAACTCCACTCTTAAGGCGCCAGACCACAGTGTTATATCGACACCTTTAAATCTCCCGACAACCCGAAACGCAAGAAATTGCCTAATCCCAATTTCCAAATGGAACCAAGGAAAGTTAAACCTCGTTACTTGGAGGAAATGGGGTTTAAGTGCGAGGCAAATGCACCCCCGCGTCCCTGCAAGTGACAGACTAAGCTTGTTAGGACGCGCATTGATCGGCTGCCGCTTCCTCGCTGCCAGGCTGCGTCGTTAACCCGAGCCTCACACCACATACGCCTTTAATGTGGAAACTGATACTAGTCAGCAGCACAGCTCTGCTTGGTTGGACTGGGTGCAAACACGGCCTGAAGTTGGCAATGACAAGCCCCAGAGGACGATTAACCAATAACGACAGGAGGGAGGAAACCGCAGAGCAGGAGGGAGGCGAAGCGAGAAATATTGAACCTCAAACTAGACTCGGCAAGTCAGCAGTTTAAAAGACAGTGTTTAATACCAAACGGGGGACATTTTATTTGTTTAAAAGACTTCTTTTAACACTAAATAAGGGGAAGGGTTTATGGCTCTAAATGCAACACATGAGCTTATTTTGTCATTTTATGAGCATTAATCAATGCCTGTAGCAAAAAACAGACAGAAGACTTATTTTAGATATTGTGCAGTGGCCAGTTTGTGTATTAAAGTGGCTCATTGTTGATCATCTTCTATTAGACTTAGTTTCAAAGGGAAATATAGATTTCTAGGAAAGTGACTTTTGACCCTGATATCAATATTCGGAGGGGCCTTCAGACAAACTGTCCATCTCAAGTACAGACCCAAAAATCCACAGTCCACAGTCACTTATTATGTTAAGTAACAGATACCTCGACTACTGCCAAATCCATTCTGTGCAAAATAAAATAATCCATGCGTCGTCCTCTTAGAATTGAGCTGGGTCATAAAGATTTAGTTCAAAAAATGGGGTTTAAGTGCGAGGCAAATGCACCCCCGCGTCCCTGCAAGTGACAGACTAAGCTTGTTAGGACGCGCATTGATCGGCTGCCGCTTCCTCGCTGCCAGGCTGCGTCGTTAACCCGAGCCTCACACCACATACGCCTTTAATGTGGAAACTGATACTAGTCAGCAGCACAGCTCTGCTTGGTTGGACTGGGTGCAAACACGGCCTGAAGTTGGCAATGACAAGCCCCAGAGGACGATTAACCAATAACGACAGGAGGGAGGAAACCGCAGAGCAGGAGGGAGGCGAAGCGAGAAATATTGAACCTCAAACTAGACTCGGCAAGTCAGCAGTTTAAAAGACAGTGTTTAATACCAAACGGGGGACATTTTATTTGTTTAAAAGACTTCTTTTAACACTAAATAAGGGGAAGGGTTTATGGCTCTAAATGCAACACATGAGCTTATTTTGTCATTTTATGAGCATTAATCAATGCCTGTAGCAAAAAACAGACAGAAGACTTATTTTAGATATTGTGCAGTGGCCAGTTTGTGTATTAAAGTGGCTCATTGTTGATCATCTTCTATTAGACTTAGTTTCAAAGGGAAATATAGATTTCTAGGAAAGTGACTTTTGACCCTGATATCAATATTCGGAGGGGCCTTCAGACAAACTGTCCATCTCAAGTACAGACCCAAAAATCCACAGTCCACAGTCACTTATTATGTTAAGTAACAGATACCTCGACTACTGCCAAATCCATTCTGTGCAAAATAAAATAATCCATGCGTCGTCCTCTTAGAATTGAGCTGGGTCATAAAGATTTAGTTCAAACTTTAAACTACACAAGAACTACAACTGAAAAGCTGCTCTTCCTCCTTCACCACAGGTCTTTAATGTTTAATGATTACTGATCTCCAGCATCTTATGAGGAGGTAAAAGGGCCAAGGGCAGGACTTATCTTTTGCAACCCACACAACACGAACATATAAATTCAGGGCAGGGACCGAGGAGGATATAGAGATGTGTGACATTTGGAAGAGATGACAAGCGAATAAGGTTACAGTGAGCGTCATGTGAGAGAAATGCAGAGGATATAAAAGAAAAAGAGAAAAGTGACAAACAGAGAATATTAAATGAAGAGGCTATTACTAAAGAAAAGTGTCCAGAAGAGGTTAGTAAAGAAGGTCTGGAAGAAACACTTGACCTTGGGGGGACAAGACGATGAAATGACGCAATGAAATGATCATTTTCTAAGCTTTATCAAAATAAATAGGCACGTAGATGTCTGCTGATGTTCACACCCTGCGTCGGAATGCCCCGGTTGTTGAGACGTTACACAGGCTGCTCTGGGTATAGTTCAGAAGCTGCTGATCTACTGGGAAAAATAGCACAAATAACTGTCTCCGGGATTTACGGGTTTCCAGAACAGAATCAAATATCCAGTTTTCCAGTGGCGAAAGTGCAAGAGTTCAGAGGAAAGTAGGAAGGGCAACGGTAACCCAACCGGGGGGGTATGAAGAAGACCATTCATTTAAACCATACGTTTATTCAATTCAGTTGTGAATCTTGACTGTAATGAGAGGGTGAAGAAATCAGTGTCAATGTCACAAAAGAGGAGGAGAAACATTAAAAAGCAAGGAGGTAAATAAAAGTATGGGGGGAAAAAAAAACTTGTACTTATAGACACGGAAATGTTTCAGGTAATTTCTCGCAAATGTTAAAATACAGAATTGATATGGGATGTAATAAAAGGGTGCAGCCCATTGCTTATTAATCAGTGACCATAAACCATGACATCACGGCTAGAATTTAGTCAGTGACCTTTGCGGTAAATATACAGTATCTGCACATCTGAGTCATCAAATAACTCCCAGGCACTGGAATAAATGTAAAGGATTTAGTCTGAACACAACCCGATTAGGAACTGAGACACATGTGCAGACAATTAAAGGAATACTTCACCGATTTGCATTTAGCTTTGAATTACTAGAACAGGGGTAGCAGTATTGAAAAATTGTGCTTCCCATCCTCAGTTTCTCCTGAGTCGAGAAATATCTTCATTATTTTCTTTGCTACGTGCCCACCAGTGACACTTGGTCCGAGCCTTGAGCGCTTGCAACGCTAATTGGGGACGGGACCTCATTCCCAGAATGCCATCTTTGCTAACAGCTTACGCTAACAGGACCGAGTGTCACTGGTGGGCACGTAACAAAGAAAACAATGAAGATATTAGCTACGCTGGGGAACCTGGGGTTGGGAAGCACAATTTAAAAAAGAAATAAAATACTACCCCTATACTAGTAATACAAAGCTAAATGTGAATTGGTGAAGTATTCCTTTAATCTTGAAACGAACAGGTAAAAGCTTCCACTGGAGTTAGCACGTCTCAATCCAGGACCCTGACAAATGTCTGATGATCATCATTTCTGAGAGGGTCTGAAATGTCACTGTGCTTTTGCTTTCTTTGAATGAGTGCTGTTGGTCAGTCAGTCAGTCACCGATGCCGCTGGAAGTGTCCTCCCCTCCGAGTGCGTCAGCTGCATTTTTTAGATCGAGCCACGAATCGTCAGGTGCGTTTTCAAGTCTGACCCCGCAAAGTTTGCTTTCAGAGCAACTTCAGAGATTAAGAGGATCAATTACCCCTCCCCCATGTGGTGTTTTCCACATATTGATTTTGGATCGGGACCACATTTGGTACCTTTGAGTGACTTGGCACAATTTTCCTGACAAACTTAATCAAATCCCAGATGGAATCTATGTTTAAGCTTTAAGTACAAGCAGCTTCAGAGAAGTGAGTGGCTAACTGGGAGTTCATATTATCGACTTTCGCGAGATTGGTAAGATCCTATCGGGGCTAAAGCTCTTATCTAAATCTCTGCAGCATCTGCTGTAACCAAATACCGGACTGACTGCACCACCCTGACCCGGAGTGCTGCTCTGACAGACCCCATGAAAGAAAAACTCTGTGGCTTTTCCTTGTGAAACCAAATGAACACTTTAATATGGCATGGAGCCTGGAGGCCATACACAAAGCCGGGTTTAAACAAACAAGACCAATTTTTGGCTGTCATCTGTATGAGCTGCTGTTCCCTGCACGAGGGGAGAGTTTCTGCTTGCGGGGATGGAAAAAAAAAAAGGGAAACAGACAGCGTTCCTCGCGGTCCGACTAATCCCGGCTTTACATAAATTAAAACACGGGGAAATGTGTGGACAACAGTGCGATTATGCTCCGACTACCAACAAATAGCGAGGAGACAAATAAAACGAGGGCTGCCGGCCAGAAGTCAAGGACGGAGCAGTGGGATGACGTAGAAAACAAAGTTTGTCCGGTTTGTCTAAAAATAGTCTTTGATTCTTTCGTCTTCGAGCCGAGTCCGAAATGTGTCTCAGGTGTTCATCCGTCACGTCTCACAACATCAAGGACAAGAGCTCGTCAGTCTGCGCGGGGGAAACAAAATCCCGTGGCCTTGTTCCTGCCGGACAGCGACGCTTTCCCGATCCTGACAAATCCAAAGCTGGTGCCCCTGAACTCGCTCGACGGGAGGATGTCGTGAGCGAGTGTTCACCGTGAGAACCAGAGGAGCTACGTGATGGAGGGCTCGCACACACGTACACAGACAGATAGACTTTGCGTGACAACTCCTCCGAGATCTTCTTAATCCCAGTTCGAAGACGTCTGTGAGGGAGTGTGTGTCTGTGCGTGTGATGTATGGATACAAACCTCGGTGCGTGTAATGAAAGAGAAAAGGTAAAGGAAGAAAAACAAAAGGAGGAAAAGGAAAGCAAGAGCATTTTAAGCCTTACAGAGATTTACAGACGATGAGATTACAGACGTGACCGTAATCTCACGCGACTGAACATGAAGCAAATCTTTGTCTCCTTGTGTTAGTGACAGACAACAGAGGACTATACCAGAGTAAGACAAAATGTCCAAGTTTATCATGTGTGCTTATTCATGTGTGTGTGTGTGTGTATCTCTAACAATCCACATTTTAAGAAGTTAGCTGTAGGCAAATGGCCTTAAGAATTTCATTTTCACCTTAACTTAATCAAGTTCAGCGGCCTACAGCCAACTTCTGGAGTCTCTCGTGTAGGGCTGTAATCAACCAAAGAAATTCTTGGTCGACTGAAGCCCTGACGGCTCTGAAAGCGGTTTGCATCCCGTGCGTTTTCGATTTCCGAAAATATACTATACAACATTAATATCAACTGTTGAGGAATATTTAGATGATTTGTCTCGGTGCAGAGCGACACTGAATAGATCGCTGCCGTTACATATATATATATATATATTATAAAACAAATCAATGATTATTAGACTAAAACACTGGAATATGCCAAATCTGATATGTTTACATACTCAAAACGGACGGCGCAACATAACAAAGACACTTTGTTTTTGACTTTTTTTTAACCGCCATCTAAAATGACGCGCTCGAAATTAAATAAAACCACCGGACGTTCTTTAATCTTTCTGTCTCCTGTGGGTTGGGCTAATCCAAACTACTGAAAACAAGGGCGGTGTTCTCTGAAAACAGCCGCCATACATAGACTGCATGAAATTAACACGGCAAAGAGTCGACTTATCAGAATATGAGTCGACCCAGAACGTGTCTACTCATAAATCTTTACAGCCCCACTCTCGTGCTCCCTGCAAGAATGAATTAAAAGTCATGTCAAACTGTGACCGTATCACCGCTCCAGGATTAGAGCGGCGATGGGACTATAATTATACATAAAGAAGAAGATATTTCCATTGGAGAGATTCAGATTGAAGACGTGTACAACGCCATACAAAATGTCTCGCTTTCTGCTGTTCTTTGTTTTATTTTGTCTCCATCCTGTTGTTAAATTAAAGGAGCTGTATGCGTTTGAAAAATTCAATATATCGAGTCATAAAATGTCATCAGGGATTAACGAAAGTAGGATAGTGCAAGACAGTTTGAAGTCACAGCCTGCCAGTTCTGCTTATGATGAAGTTCTGTGGTAAAAGTTCTTTTGTTGTTTTTAGTTTATAATCTGACACATCTCTTCGATTTATTTGCTGTGATCTTTTTTTGTTTTTGCGTCTTTGAAAATGTTTTGAGACTTAACTCCTTTATTATTCAGTAACATTTGCTTCATGGTCAGGTTGAAGGGACCAATTATTCCAATTATGAAGATGAATAAAATAAAAATGAATGAACGTAATTAATGAAAGGTTGACTGGGTGTCATATAAAAATAGTGGGCCATTGTTTATCTGGGATACTGGCAAATCCTTCTCTATAGACTGTTGAGCGTTTCTGATAAAAGATAGTCTGTTACGTGTTGTTTTGGTTTGAAGTGAGTGAACGAATATTGTAGAAGGCTATTGTGTTTAGACGGATTCTTTAGGGGAAGAGCCGTTGTATGCGTTACACTGCTATTTCGTCTCCCAGACAGTCGGGTGTCGTCTGTCTGTTGAGCACATTGAGCAGCCTCACCGTCTCCTCGTCTGTCCCCCAGCCAAAGCTCACCTCCTCCTCCCCGCCCTCGCCCTCGTCCTCCCCCTCATCGTCATTGTCGTCGCTGTCGTCTGTGTTCGACTCGTACTCCGAGGCGATGCCCGACTCGCGGAACCTGGCAAAGTCATCGGAGAACAACTCCGTCGTGCCCTCGCACACCCCGGGACTTTTGATCTCTAGCCTGTTGGGCTTAAGCGGCGGGGGAGGCGAGGGACGTAGAGGAGTCGGCAAAGGCCCCGGGGGCCCCGGGAGGAAACGGAAACGCTCCAGTTTGAGAAGACACTGGTCCCTACCTAGCGGGCTTCCGAGAGTCCCGTTGGAAGACGAGAAGACGCTGCTGGTCCAGTCGCTGTTGCCGAGCGCGGGCAGGTTCAGAGCCGTCACCTCGGGTTTCGGGGTCGTGGCGTCACAGATCACGGGAGGAACCGTGGACCTGAAGGTGATCTCCAGCAAACTGTCCTGGGAGCCCACTGGAGAGACGAGACACGGGGGAAAAAAAAGCAGGATGAGTGATGAATGAGCAGATGAGACAGATGAAATATTTCTATCATATTCACAGTTGCCACCGTTCATTTAAATTCGTCTAGCGTGTGACACAGATAACTGTGAATGGCAGCTCTTCAGAAAGCCTGACTAAATCAATCCTTCTCTAACTAATAAATCACTTTTTTTGTAGTGGCTATGAAAAAATAAAACATGAATAAAAAAAAAAAACGCGTTTCAAAGCATTTCGTCATCACTGAGACGACACGCTCAAACATGCACTGCATAGCCTTCTTTTTTTAGAATTTAGACCGACAGAAAAAAACCTTTATTGTTGTGAGGTAACAATGTCAGCCACTGTACCACAGCGTGACCCATGAGTAATTCAATGTTATACGAATGAAGTCAGACTGTACTTTAAAAATGTGTCTTTTTTAGTCAGACTAATACAATAATTTGTTTTTCCTAATGTCATGTAAACAAACTGAGTGAGTGAATGAGGGCAATTCATGTAAAAAAAAAAAGATGCAGATACAGTGATTCCATCCCATAACTTTGAATGAAACGGGGCTGGTCAAGGGAGGGAGGGGTGTGCTGTTTAAGTTACATTAGACATTAAAAATTATGATCCAAGAAATCCAGCTGAAGTAACAGATAAATACATTAAAAGATACTCTGACAGGCATTTTACAGCTTTGGAAAGGCTGAAGCCACCGGCTAAATTATCATTTGTTGTGACAGTCGTAAACAATGGAATAATAAAACTCTCTCTCCGAGGAAAGAACGGCTCCTGTCCGGCGCAGTGATGATTCAGGGAGCCAGTAATGCTTCTTACGCAGCTCGTTATATTATATTTTTCTTTTTTTTTTTTCCACTCTGCCCAAAGAAGTAATCAAGTCAAAGCAGTTAAAAAGTTTCACTGTAAATATTGTGAGCATAAATGTAACAGAAAGTTTGCACTGCAATGACAAACATTTGCATTCAGTTGATCAGGGTGAATGGGAACAGCGAGGGGGCCACGCGGTTGGTGTAGCGGTTAGCACACAAGTTGGAACAAGGGTCTTTCTGCATGGAGTGCATGTTCTCCCCATACGTGGGATTTCTCCGGGTTCTCCAGCTTCCTCCCACAGTCCAAAAACATGGGGTTTAGGTGAATTGGACATTAAATTGACCATGGGAGTGAGAGTGAATGGTTGTTTGTCTCTATATGTGGCCCTGAGATTGGCACAGCACCCCCCCCGTGACCCTTCTGTGGAATATAAAGCGGTAGGAAATGGATGGATGGATGGTTGGGAATAGTGAGCACCCCTGGTGCAGGCTGTGTAAAGATGCCCCTGAAACGGTTCGAGCAGACAGGAACATCATAGATGGGATAGCACCAAAATAATAACAATAATATACATCCCAAAAAAAATCCCAAGGGAAGACTCCTACTAATAATTAGGGATGGCCCGATCCGATCACGTGATCGGAAATCGGGGCCAATCATTTGGTTTCAGACGCGATCGGAATCGGACGTTACATCCATATATATATATGTATATTTATAATTTTTTTTTTTTTTTATCAGACCTATAATATTTCAACAGGAATTGGAAACTGTTCTCATACACATGTGCTTGCCTCCGGAGCAGTGCTCACTTTAGCAGATACTCCCCCTTGTGGCCAAAAGGAGAAAGCACACCTCTCTGTATGCGCTACTTCTCATCACAGATAGTATTTTGTGAGCTACACTGCTACACAAAACAATACACATACAATACATGAAAACATTATTACCGCTTAACATTTGAAATGAAATAACTTCTAAAAAAAATAAATAAATGCGTATTCTTTTATCATTTCTTGTCCTTACACTATTGTGGTCATAGTTCCATCATCTGTTGTTGTTGTTTTTTTTTCTTTTTGAAAGAACAGTTTGCAGTGCAGTTGCAGTAAATACAGTTTCATCGTGGCATAGTCCATTTTAGTCAGGAGGCTACTTTTAGTTGTAATGTTTAATTTTTAGATTGTATATCCTGGCCATGCATACATTAGTTGTTACTTGATTGTTCAAGCTACCTCACAGAAATGCTCTGTTTATAAGTGTTAAATGATAAAGTAAGGTGAATAAAATAAAAAATAAGGGACATCCTGGATCTGTTTCTTCGCTCTTCTTCATTTTTTTAATGTATTATACAAGTATCGGATCGGGAAGAGTGGGTCAAAATATCGGGTTGATGATATATCGTCGTCCGAGAATCTATACACCAGGGTAAATATAGATATTTTAACAACAGATGTTGAATACTTTAGTACTTCCACTTAAGTGTGGTGCTTAAAGAACACTTCAACTTCTACTGAAGTACTTGGTCTCTAGTACTTTCTACATCTCCTTCTCAATGCCCATGTATACACTCCAGAATGAAGGCCGTGTATATACTGTACAATCCACTCACTTATGTTTGGTCCAGACATCTTGGTCTCCAGCTCCTGGATCTGTTTAACCAGCAGGGAGATGTGCTGCAGCAGGTCTTTGTTCTGCAGCAGCAGCTGATGAACTCGAGCCTGAGCCTCCAGACGAGCTGTGGCCTCTGCGCTCAACTGGTCCTTCAACAGGTGCACCTGCACACGAGAGAGGAGGGGAATGATTACGCGCATCACCAGCGCACATAGAACAGGCACTGAAGCTCCCACACATGACAGGTGACAGCTCCACTGCAAGAAAATGTAAAATCAACAGTGAAGTCTTCCCGGCAACAACTATTCTCTAAATAAACTGATTTTGACCAAAATCAGGGAAAGGGATGAGCAATTATTATGTCATTGATAAGTCATAAATTGATTGTATGTTATCATTTATATCAGTGGAAATCAAAGAGTGATAGCCTTGAATTAATATTTAAACAGTTTACATTTTAGTCGTAATGCACCACTGGAAACTGCTCATGGCAAACTTCTTGTACACTGTTCAACAGTTGCAAATTTGCTTTGGGGTGATGGGATAAAAAATGCCAAAAAAAGTATGTGTAGTGCAATTGCACACGTCAAAAGCAAGCATAGATGTTATTTAGACTTTTAGACCTTGTAACTAATTCATCAGGATCCGGCTGAGTCAGCTCAGCAAGTGGCAGTGATTGATGGTTTTATTCTGCATTTTCACTGCACGGTAATTAATCACAGTAAGTGTCAAGAAGTAAAAAAAAAAAACAGACAAAACAAAACAAAAAAAAACACGGAACGTTGGAAAGTTTTGCACTTTCGGAGACGAGTTCATCAGTCAGTGACATTTCGACAGAGCAGCGCTGCTCCTTGTAACGTGAAGGGTTTGATAAAAGCAAATGTTATGTTTTACAGTCAGTACCGTTGTTTTAGACACCTTTGTGCCATTTCAAGGACACAATTCTCCAACTGTGTCACAAATATTCTTCTCCATTTAAAGAAGAAATCAGCTAAAATGCTGTTAATGACTTTTATATGAGTTACAACGGATTTAAGTTTTTATCTCTGACATCCAAACCAGTGATTTTGATCCCGTCTCTAGGAAACTATGACATGACTATTGCATGATTTGACCAATTTCAGGAAATACATATCAAAATAATTAGCATAGTCTGTCTAGTATATGAATCTACAGCTTCTCTGATATTTGATCTCTCTCCATTTCCCTTATAATAAAATGTAATTACTTACACTCAGACAGAAAACTGACGCAAATGTCTGCGGTCCACGAGATTAAAACACACACATGCTCCATTTCAATTGAATCCCAAGAAAAAATGGATGAAACTTCTATATTAGACTTAAACTTATTCATATAAAAGCAGAGGAAATGAAAAGAGACACCATTCTCACACACACACACACACAGGGTTTGTATCAGCAGTGACTCCCAACTTTACTTTGAAAGTCCTGTCCAAACTCAAATAGGAGTGACTCCTCTCCTCAGCTTATAATTGCTTTCAATTATTTTAAATGGATGCATTGTAAAGACCTTGAATCGTTGGATGAGTGTGAAACAAGCTTTTATACCCAGCGACAGATGTGACAGATGTTAAAAAGACGGAAATGTTTTACCACCGTTCTGCTTTGCGGATATAAATTGTTAAATCAATACTTTATGTGTCTGAGCAGGTGCCTGTAAATTGTGCAGATTATTAGCGTCGCAGTGTATTTTGGGCGCGCAGTGAATCACCGGGCGCGCGTCACGTTGAAGGTACAGTCACAGAAACTCCGAATCACTCCCCAGTCTCTCGTTTCAGCCTGATGTGGTCGCACAGAACTCATTACTGTGGTAACGCGGAGACTTTGAGGCCTTTGCCGTCAATGAGACACAAATCAAAAGGAAAAGAAACTAACTATAACTGGCAGTGAAGCACTATTACAGGGTTATGACTACAAGTTTCTGAAACACTGAAACTTTTAGCCCATCATTGCAGCAATATTAATAATGTGCGTCATTCACTTATAAATAAAACAAAATAATAAAAAGTGGAATGATTTGTCCAGCTAACTTTAATGTTATTGTACCTTTTCAATATGACTTATACTGCATGAAATACCTAAAAGATATCCATAGTTTCATAATTAGAATGATCAGTGTTACAGTTTACAAATGAACCTAAGATTCCATTATATATGTATGTACATGTACATACATATGTATATATATATATACAAACATATAAATAAATAAATATAAAAGTTTTCTTTAAAATACCTGTGAACTATATATCGTTCCATTTCAAAACAAACACTTTTATTTTGAAATTCTGTAAAATATCATCATTATCTACTGAAATAGTAAATGGTCTGTATGTATCTCGTGTTTTTCTAGTCTTTACTGGCTTAACCATTCACCCATTCACACCTATTCACTCGCACATTCATACCGTGGGTGCATTCATTATAAAACCTGCTAATTTATCATAAACTATGGTTTCCTGTCCGCCTATCTCAAAGATAGCTGCGACAGTACAGATAATGTAACGTATGTGTGCCTCGCGGTCACTCAGACAGAGGTAACGGAACTTTAACAACACGACTCCGCGTATGTCGCGTTAGGAATGAAGGTCAGCCTCGAGAAATGAACTACAGTGCGCCGCGTTAACTCACGCTGCTCATCACTCTTCGCCTTAAACTGCCTCGGCTCATGATGACTTTTTCATCACAGCTTTAATAAGGAGGCAGTGAGGCACGAGATGGGAGTCAAAAATCACAGCCTTTGTCCCAAGGTCTCCTCCAACTCCTCCTCCTCCTCCTGCATTCCACTCATCAGAGAGGGAGAGAGAGAGAAAACAAGTGCTGAGGAAGACTGTCATCTGCTTTCATTATCCCTGCACTTAGCCACAGTCAAAGGGGATTGCAGAGCATGTGGAGGCCAGGCAGCCTCTGCAGACCTCATTTGCAGAGACTGACACTCAGATGATGACTGTGGTGGTGTCATTTACAGCCGACAGGAGCTCCTTCTCGATCTACGGAGGATTGGCGCTCGACACTGATGCACAACTCTAACAGTTGCATTGGCAGCTCCTCCTCAGTTCTCACTGAGGCCTTCGGGGCTTGAGTCACATTTGTCCTGATGTTGTTCAAACTCAATGTCACACAGTGTGGCGATGCACTGGAGTTATTCTAATGTGGAAACAACAGCGGCCGAAGGAAAGATAAGCAACATTATGCCACACGAGATTACTTTAAAGACAAATGTTTGGAGATTTGATCAAAAAGTCTCGTTCTGAAGCAGCGGCGGCAGCACAACAGTAAAGCTTGTGTTGTTCTGCAAATGACCAGAAATATATATCCTGGAGTCTGGTCCTGCTAATAAGAATATAATAATGAAATAATGAAAAGTGCCTAAATTATTACAGCAGAATCTGTGTGTGTGGTTGTTACTTATTTACTTGCATGTGAATATGCAGTTTCATTGTCCCACCTGCAAAAATGTAATTTATTAAAGCGTAGGTAGGTGTATTTTCTCTTTATATCTCGTTCACAATAGATCAAATAAGCTGTTGAGGGGTTAAAAAAATAAAAATCAAATAAAAATCCAGTGTCTACACTCCACTGACGTCTGTGAGGTCAGTGTAAACATACACTGGCCTTGATATCCTCAGATACTTTTAACCCAGAGATACTTGAGGAATTTTCAAATATCATTCAAATATTTCTACCTAAACATGGAAACAGGGGGGTCCCACATCTTGGTTGACATCAAATTCAAGGACTTTGCAGGAGCAATTTCCTCAAATTCAAGAAACCAAATGTGCTGACACAGCTTAAGATGGGGCGCGCGACTTGTAAGTGCCTCTCCGTCCATGACGGTGTCCACTCTTATTGATTTGCAGCACGGCTCGGCATCTGGACAAATGATTATCCTTGGGAGCTTGGGTCAAAGTCAGTCTTTGTAAATTGTCTTTGGTGAGACGGAGATCTTGGAATTTTCCCAGACTTTCCCAGGCATCACGTCGTCATTTTCTCTCTCTGGCACATTTGCCACTATGGTCTCACCTCGGCACGGCACGGCACGGTTTAGGTTGCATCTCCACTACAAAGCAGAGCAGGTACTAAAAAAAGAAGTACCTGGTAGCAGGTACTATGCTCATGGAAACACAACTCAACCGTGCTGTGCCGAGGCGAGGCATGAAACAGCAGGTGGCGTCGTAACAAACAAGGGAGACGTTTACCTAAATATCAACTTAGCGTCTTTCTTGCGCAAAATTCGAGCACTTTCAACTTTTCCAAAACTTCCAAGGGCCTTGAATAATTTTTTCAAAATTCACAAACCTTCAAGGATTTCAAGGACCCATGGGAACCCAGTTGAAAATATACATAAACAAGTGTCTTGCAGAAGTATGAAAAGATGTATAACAAATGCAGTCATGACAACAATAATTGTCTCACTTGTTAGACGGTCATGTGACATATTCGTCACGTGACTGACGTGACAGGCATAGTTTCTCTTAGATGTGGAAATGTGACGTTGTTATATCTTCATTTTCCACATGTATTGCATCTTCTGTGAATGTGTGTATGACGGTGACGCAACTGCTAACGAGAGACTTTTAATCCCTCTCCATTACACATTCATCCACGGACCTAATTCACTCGTTTATATAATTATAGTGTAGTGAGTCAACGGGAGAAAAAAAAAACAAAACAGGAAGGGAAATTGAATCGTTAACAGTGAAAACACTGTTTACGCGTAAAAAGGAGGGAGGGCCAGGCCGAGGTCTAATCCCAAAATAAACGGAACAAAACTCCAATGCATAACTCGTCACTTTAGAGCAACTATGTCTTTAATTTTCTTTCTAAATCTTTTAAGAGAGAAGAATTAAAAACCTCTTCCTAAAAGCAGGAATCAGACAAAGAGCCAATTAAAAGGGGCACCACTTGTGCTTCACCGCGCTGGTCCCTTGACAGCAAAACCTGCTGCCGCCCCAATATTTTCTCCCCTCTTATCAGAGAGTGTCGCGAAATTGAAGGAGCTTGAAGTGACTGAAGTGACTCCTTCAGACTGTATTTAGCGT
Organism: Solea senegalensis; assembly: GCF_019176455.1. Taxonomy (NCBI): domain Eukaryota; kingdom Metazoa; phylum Chordata; class Actinopteri; order Pleuronectiformes; family Soleidae; genus Solea; species Solea senegalensis. Next base: position 20,320,549 of record NC_058034.1, read on the forward strand.
CTTGCTGCCTTTTTTATTGCCGGCTTTTGTTCGAAACTGTTCACCGTGACAAAAAACGCGGCCCACGCACAATTTCCCTGTTTCCAACGCTCCTTCTCTCTCGCGACAATTTGAAACATCAACTCCACCGGGTTCATTTCCCAACCGTCAGTTCTCGACAATGCAAAACCAATCTCTCGCTGATAAATGAATAACTTAATTGAGAATAACTGCGATTCAGAAACGTTAAACCCAAGGGACGCCAAACTTGCTGGTCTCCATCTCATTTTCTATCCAGTGCCCGTGTTGTTTTTAAGAACAAATGCAACATGATGTAAAGAGAGAATTCAAAGAGTTCTTTGAGAACGGCCATGTATGAAAATATCCACAGATTAAAGAAAGACGCTTCACGATGGATTGGATTTGATTTCAATTTCCTTCTCATACCGCAAGGAACCTGGGTGTGACACTTGATGACCACCTCTCCCTCACTGCCAACATTGCTGCAACAGCTCGATCTTGCAGATACATGTTGCACAACATCCGAAGGATTCGGCCTCTTCTAACCCAGAAGGCGGCACAGGTTCTGGTCCAGGCTCTTGTCATCTCACGCTTGGATTACTGCAACTCCCTCCTGGCTGGTCTTCCTGCATGTGCCATACGACCTCTGCAACTCATCCAGAATGCGGCAGCTCGACTGGTCTTCAACTTACCAAAATTCTCCCACGCTACACCGCTCCCTTCACTGGCTTCCTGTAGCTGCTCGCATCTGCTTCAAGACTCTAGTGCTTGCGTTCCATGCTACAAACGGATCCGGTCCAGCCTACATCCAGGACATGATCAAAACCTACACCCCAGCCCGCCCACTCCGCTCTGCATCGGCAAACCGGCTCGCTGCCCCCTCACTGAGAGGATCGCTGAGGCACTCGCAGAACTCGAGACTCCCAAATGGTGGAACAATCTCCCCATTGACATCCGGACAGCTGAAAGCCTCCACATCTTCCACCGCCGACTAAAAACACATTTATTCCAACTCTACCTTGACTAAGACGACAAAAAAACAAAAAAAAACAAACAAACTTGTACTTCGCACTTATGACTGACTAGCACTTCATAGTTTGATCTACTTGAAGCTCTTACTTACTTCTAGCTCTTATTTGTACCCAAATGTTTAAATGCACTTTTGTAAGTCGCTTTGGATAAAAGCGTCTGCTAAATGACATATAATGTAATGTAATGTAATGATTTACTCTTCGAATTTATTTGGTCCACGTACGACAATGATTTAGTGAAATCAACCTAAATTACTAAGACACAAACGTTTAGATCTACAATATACTAACTGAAGTGAGCATTGCATGGATTGTATCAAAGCAAATAAAACGTTCCAACGTGCTGGTTTTAAACCATTTCTTCTGCAGAGAAGCATTTGCCCGAGGTGAAAGGTCACTTGGCTTTTCTTGTTTGGGAAAGAAGAAGACGTGCAAGAACCAGACAGCTTCACTGAGTGGGAAGAACCAGGACTGAGCCAAAATCCAAAGATGCACTTCCAGGAAGTCAAACTTTGACAGGAAATCCATACAAAGATGATTTGTTATTCTTCTGTAAAACGACGAAAGCAACTGTCAGAGACAAAATGTGAAGATAAATAAACCTGATGGTTCTACACCACCAGAAACCTTGCTACTGGTCAGAGAAATGTGATGTTGAAGTTAACAAAAGATCAACACATTTCCTTAGTTATGGCTGAAGATGTCAGTGTGACCTTGGACTTTCACGACTAAACTCTTATCGTTCCATTTATGAGTCCCACTAAAATGTGTCTACTGAATTTGAAGGGAATGTATTCATGATTGAAGACCTTTAGTGGGTCAAAACTATGTCACATTACATTACAGCGACCTGGAATCACTACATCAAAAATCCCATCCTAAATTTGAAGGGAATGTGTGGCAGATGTAATAATGTTTGGGGGGAATAAAAGGAGGGAGGATCACAACGTTCCAATGGTTGAGGATGTACTCTTCACACTGGATTACACTTATTGCATTGCCTTCCCACGCCAGGTCCCTTTGATGTGGAAGTGTTTGAACGACGTCCAACACTGGTTTTAATCTCAGTTTTGGACAAGACTGAAATTTTGCTTTTTATTTTTTTTGCTTCGTACAGTGACAAGGAAACGCTCACACAATGGCAGACGATTGCTCCATGAAGTGAGAGAACAGTCTGCAAAGTGTCGGTAGAAAGATTAACCAATATGAACAACAGATTCAGCAGGACATGGAGACGGGTGACTGTAAGGTCTGGATGGGGAAGAGCTCAGAGATAAATATGGAGGAAGTTAATAAAAGAGGAACAAGAAGAAGAGAGGAAGATAAATTAGGACGCACAGAGCAAGCAGTGTCCTGCTTAAGTATTCACTAGTGCTGAACTTAAACGCACTATTAACGCACAATTTTTTTTAATTGCAAGATTAACGCTCTTTTTGGCCTAGCACACTTAAGTAGTTTTCAGTTCACATGCTGTTGCAACAACTCGTAACGTTAGCAAAAACTACAACACCACACCGGATCTAGCTAGACCGGAAAAAAAGCAACAGGCACACTGCACACACTTGCGAGCCGGCCAAAGAGTATAGAGATCCGATACCGATACCATTTTTTCCCTCCCGATACCGATTCTTGTGCTGTGGGTATCAGCTGATACAGAGTACCGATACCGATACCAGTGTTTTATAAGAAAATATATATCATACTACGCCTGCATGACTGTGATATGATTATCATTGGTGGTAAGGTTTGGCTCAGGTTAAACCCTCTGGTCCAAACAACACAGCACTGGCAGAGCTTCATGTTTCCATGACGAATGACCGGGAAAGGACGCGCGTGACATCATTTTTACGTGACTCCAGATTGTGAAAATGAGTCTCTGAAGTAACGCTAAACTTTAAAAACAGAGGCATACATACGCAGGACACAGGTACGCTGGTTAGTTGTAGCGCTGCTCTTTTCGTTTAACAAACAAGCTGCTCCAGTTTGACTGTAGGCGCGCTAACGGAGCTAGAGCAGCTAACAACGCTAACGGAGCTAACTGCTAAATACTGCCTAACCGCCGACATGATGAGCTAACGTTAGCGCCTTGTCTACAGGTGTCGTGTGATCAGTTCTTCTTCACACCTCTAAAACAGCACAACTATTTCAAGAGCGGCGAAGAAGAACTGTGTCAGAGCTAACGGTGCTCGAATAAATTACGTGGTATCGGATCGGTGCATGGACTCCAGTACTCGCCGATACTGATGCCCACATTTTCGGCAGTATCGGAGGAAATTCCGATACTGGTATCGGAATTTATATCGGGACAACTCTAAAAGAGTAGTAGGCTAATGTTGCGTTTTTGAGTGGATGGCAAGTGCGAGACATCAAAATGGACGCCAATAAGATCCTGAAGGGAAGGTTTACGTTAAAAAAGTTGCCAAATGGTTCCTTTGACGAGACCAAGGTCATCTGTGAGTTTTGTCGTTGTGAACTGAGCTATCATCGCAGCACGTCCAGTCTGAAATACCACACAGCTGATTCGAATTCTCCGTAAATTTTTACATCATTATTCTCATTTTCATAAAAAAAAAACATATTTAAAAGGATGAATGTGTGACATTTGTGCAGCTCTGTGAGAAACGAAGATGTTCTCTGAAGATGTTTTCTATAATTCATCTAAAATTATATTTTGACACACATTTTGCGATTAATTGTGACTTAACTATTACATTAATTTTAAACGTTTGACAGCACTAGTATTCACCCATATTTTACAACCACAAGTGTTGTAATCCAGACGAATGAAGGAGAAGATCAGTAAACAAACTAAAAAAAAGACACAGAGAGGTAAATGCAGTGTTAAGCGAGCGCTCCACATTGAAACAGATAGTCGATTCACACTCTCACTCTTCATTAAAGGTCTCCATTTCCACTCACTTTCCAAGTGAGCTGTGATTACTGTGGGCCCTGCTCATGAAATTACCTGGGACATTAAGTGGAACCTTTTCTGCTTATAGTCCCTGCAGCAGAGTTCAACATCACACATACTGTCACCGTGGCCCTGTGGGACCGTGAGGGCAGAGATGAAAACAGCCACTACCTCTGCCCGTTCACAAATTCAGAAGGGACCAAAAAATAAGGTTCCAGTTTGTCGATTGTTTCCTGGTGCGCACACCAAAAGAAAAAAAAGTATCTCTAAAAAAAGTATTTGAATGACCTGTCCAAGGCTGTACCCTGACTTTCACCCTATGCCAGTGGAACAGTAGAAAATAAATGGAGGGAGCTGCAACTTCAGTCATCATAGCAGCTCCTAGGTTTTGGTTGCTTAGTAGCAATGGGCACAAGAGAAGGTCAAAAACGACCTCTGGCCTTTTCTCCAAGTTTCTCCACACATTTTTTTTGATTTTGCATCTTGTGTCGGAGACCAGACTAAATTAATTTGGGCTGATTTTCAAGTGATTTTCTCATGATCCACTCCGACAGACCTGATTATTATAAGGAACAGAGCGTGTTCTGAATTGTTTCTATAATCCCGCCTAGTCTGACATCTACAATGTGCTCCCGGACGTTGACCAATAGGATAACAGAGGAATGCTACGATGCGGCGTAACCTACTGAGAGGACGCTGCTGCTGTTGCTCTTGGGTGGAATAGTGACACCAAAGAACATTCTGTTGAGCTTTGGCAACAGAACCCCTGCCTCTTATGATGACGATGATTGTCATCTCATTGCCTCAATCCCCTGATGTGTCATGAACGAGGATTGGTCTGGGGGTCATATTTGACCCCAAGTCACGTGCCACTGTGACTGATAAAGTGACATCGTGAAAGACAAAAGTGTCATGTAGTCTGACCCCGGCATTAAGTGGCCCTTTAGATGTCAGCGGGCTGCAGACAATTCTCACTATAACACTGAAGTTTTGTCAGAAAATACAAAGCGGGAGCAACTTTTTGGCCTTTTCTCATCCTTACGTGGCCAATCTGGGAAGTTTCCCACAGCAGCAGGGCCCAAAGAGAGAGGGAGGTGTTGCTATGGAGATGGAGTTATCAGCCTGTGGAACTGCAGCCGTTCTTGTAACAGTCTACAGTGACTGTGACTGCTTTTTATCATCCAACAACTCATTACACACAAGAGTAAAACACACACTTTCAGCAGCTGAATGACTTTAATGTAAAAAAAAAAAAAGCGATCATGAGTCTATGAATGTAAGTTTGTGGAGGAGAGTGAAAAGAACTTTTTTTTAAGAGTAACACTGGATTACATGTGGGATCATAACGCTGTGAATCCCTTATGTGTTTGGATGTGAAGCGCAATAGTGTTGCCGTTACAAATTAAAATGTCATATTTGTAACTAATTAACCTGTTGACAAGAACTTAATTTACCATAACTGCATGTTTCTGTGTCTCTGCACACCACTGTAATATTAACGTAAAACCAGTGTTTCAGCAATTTGGCATTTTGTTCCCCTTTAAAATTGCAAAATGTCCTCACAAAGATAGGCTTGTAAGTTTTTTGGACCTCACAGAGACATGAAGGACACACACACACACGGCACAGTATTGTCAGCGTGCTTGAAAACCGGGCTTTTCATGCACACACACACTCTTGACCCAGAAGTGTCCCACACAGTCAAGGGCCGAGGCTCTGTGGCTTCAAGAGACAGATGCGGGAATCCTGATTAAACTGTCGTCTCACCCCCGAAACGGTTCCCTCGTCTCGACAGACTGCTGCCACAGCTGACAACTCACACGGAGGAAACGTGCACAGACATAAAAGCCATTCATTAGACCTTGGTGAAGCCAGAGGTCACTGTCCACTGGTAAAGACAGAAGTCTAGTGTTTTTTTTTTTAATTAGTCAAAACCCACTGTGGCCGGCTAACACTGTATATTTCAAATGACAATGTTCTAACCAGAGGTGTTTCTGTCTGACTTTGGCTCTTTTGCCATTTAGCAAGGTTTCCTCAGTGATCCAAACTGACCCGGACTGCTGTAACCGCACACTCCCACACTGCATTCTAAATTCTACCCACTCGTCACTTTGTAGTTTGTTCGTCTTTGGAGTCTAACTTTATACGCAAACTCTTTACTTTTCTGAATAACTTCTTCTTAAAATGACTGATTTTGTGTTCCCTCACACAGACATTGCACCACCTGGGATTATTTTAGTGTCTTTCACCCTGATTTGCTGGGTGGTATGTTTGAGCTGAGTCTGACAGATAATTGTCATTGTACATTATTTGTTTAATTTATGCAAAATTTGTCAGGGACAATGCACATCATATAGGATGTTAAGCCAAGGCTAATTTGCAATCCCTATCTCTGGTTAGGGCTAGAATTGGGTTTAAAATGAGGGTTAGGCACTTAATTGTGATGGTTAGGGTTAAGGTGAGGGGCTAGGGAATGCATTATATCTGTGATGTGTCCTCACTAAGACATAAAAAACAAGTGTGTGTTGTTGTCACTGCAGCCACTCAGACTGGGTGACTGTTTTTTTTTTTTTCCCAATTCCAGATTGGATTGCAGGGAGTTGTTGATCTGTCTGACCCTTGAGTGTTTTCACTTCATCACATGCAGTGTTCAACAATGGAGGGGGGCAAAAAAAAAAAATCCCATTTACTGAAGGATTCAGTATGGACAATTGTCCATTCAGGCTTACATGTAGCGTGCATCCACTTAAATATAGGTTAAATATAATTATTTAGAAAGCTCTCCAACGGTCCAGTCACTGAGCGAGGTGATTTAAATGAAATGTTTAAAAGGTTGGTGTTTTCTGTTCTGTTTGTAGTTTGTGGGATAAGAAGCATTTATTCCATCAACTTCTGAAACTTTTCGAGGGCGCTTCTTTGTGGTTTCGGTCATAGCTCACTTTACTAGCACAATGTTGCAGTTGCAGTCCAACACCACTCCCCTGGCTCCCTATCAAACATTGCACCTCCACACATCCGGTGAGCAGCATTTACCCAAAAAATGCCCCAATCTACCAGTCCATGCAGACATTTTCAACCCAAGGAGGTCCCCAAGAAACACCTGGTGTCAGACCCTACCCAACAGGTCCCTGGCACAGACCTCCCAAGGAGACAGTGGTCAACCCTCAATAGATTCAGGACTGGACATGGCCCATGCTTGGCCAGCCTTCACAAATGGAGCAGTAGCCCAAGCCCACTATGTGCTAGTGGGGAGGAGCAGACAATGGAGCACATCATTGAAGCGTGCCCTCTCCAAAGACTGAAAGGAGGATTAGGAGGACTAAATAAATAAACACTGCTATATGAAAAACCCAGTGGTGTGCAGCTGATAGGCTTAAAGGAATATTTCACCAATTTGCATTTAGCTTTGTATTACTAGAATAGGGGTAGTATTTTTAAAAAATTGTGCTTCCCAACCTCAGTTCCCCCTGAATTGAGAAATATCTTCTTTTTTTTTTGTTACGTTCCCACCAGTGACCCTTGGTCCGAGGCTTGAAACTGCAACACTAGTTCCACACTTTTTAGACCCAATCATACGGGGACGGGACCTCATTCTCAGGATGTAAACAGTGTCCGCCATCTTTGCTAACAGTTGCGCTAACGCTAGCAAGTGTCACTGGTGGGCATGTAACAAAGAAAAGAATGAAGATGGTTCTCAACTCGGGGAAAACTGAGGTTACAGTTTTAAGTTAACTGTTTTCGCAACCTGAAAACGTCAACTACACACAAACTGTACATTTCCATAATTTGTTAGACAAAGGGTTTCTATGTGTACACTTGAGCATGAATCTTTTTCCCCATCAAAGGATTGAGGTTATGCATTGTTTTTCCAGCCTAATTGCACAGGGTGTGTTTGTTTGTGTGTGTGTGTGGGAGACGTACCTGTGCTACAGCCACTTGTGTCTGCTGTTGTTGTTGCTGAAGCTGCTGCTGGAGCAGTTGGATCTGGTGGTGGACAGACAGGGGGGCGACTGGTGGCAGTGTGCCCGAGGCAGGGAGCAGCATCCTGGGAGTGGACATAAGCAGAGAGGCCTCCTCTGAAGCCTGAGACCAGAAAGAGAGAGAGAGAGAGAGAGAGAGAGACAAAGTTATGTTTGTGGCTCGAGACATGTCCAACTTACAATATTATTACAAACAAAAACTTTCAAGGTTGCGGATGCAAAAACACAGTGGAAAAAAATGATATCGCTGATGAATGACTCGATATAATCAGGGCAAAAATGCCCCAGAGAACAAGTCGAGTCATCATCAAAACATGAAATCTGAATTTGAAATGTAAAAATGTTGATTACTTCCAACGGAGTGGAACGAGCGGGGCTGAGAAAAACAAATCAGCGACACCAAAAATGATCCACTCCAACAGTAATGAGCTTGGAGACATGGTTTTCCTTCATCCACCGTCATCAAGCAGCCCGATTGTTTTTGTGTCCTTATGTCATTTTTACAAATCAAACATATTTGTCTTTCTCCTGCGGATACAAAGGAGGCAGAGGCCAGAAAAAATGGCATAAACCCAACTTTCACAGGACATTTCGTCCATTTTTTTGTTACAGTCTCTAGCTGCACACAAGAACCACTTTGGTTGACATCCATTTCAAGGACTTTTCAAGGGCTTTCCAGAACAAATTTGCTGACATGGTCCACTTTTATTGATTTGCAGAACGCTCTGCATGTGGACAAGTGATTGTCCTTGGGATCTTGGGTCAAAGTCAGTCTCTATCATTTTCTTTGGTGAACCAGAGGTCTTGGAATTTGCATTTCCCAGGCATCACTTTCTTCTTCTTCTGCATGTAATCTCACGTCACCGGTAGAAAGAGAGAGAGAGAGAGAGAGAGAGAGAGAGAGAGAGAGGACAGTGTCCACAACACTGCTAGTAATTATGACTTGGGTTGTCAAAAAAAAATCGATACTCAAATAGTAACCGATACTGAAAATTGGTATCGGATACGATACTAAGTTGCAAAAGTATCGATACCAACAGTGACGTCTTAGCCTCCTCCAGTTTACAAGCAACTTGACCCAGCAGCGCAGTAAAAAGTTAGACACGCAGCTCGTCTCTCTCTAGCAGCTGAGAACACGACGTCGAAAGCTAATCGACCCTCACAACATTGAGCTGGATAACAATGGCAAGTTCTGCTGCTGGAGGACCTTCTCGGCCGTTTTAGCGGAAAAGGGAAAAAGCAAAAGTGCCGTCTGGAATTATTTTGCACACGAGACTAATGACCAAAAAGGCTAAGGACCCCGACAAGCTAATATGCAAACAATGCTACAAAATGGTGGCGACAAAGTTTCAAGAGGTGAGTAAACCACACTTAAGCATTAAACAGTTAACGTTACGTCCGTTGAGTTATCATTAAGCTAATCAGCTAGCGGCTAGCGACTATTGCTAATAAGAGCACCTTCATAAAAAATGTTTTGTTATTGTTGCTGATTGGTGTTGCTTTGTTTTAATTTTATTAAAAACCTCTTAATCTTTGGTAATTTTTTCTCCGATATCGAAAATGGTATCGAGTATCAAGTATTTTCCTGGGTATCGGTATCAGTATCGATTTTGGAATTTTAGTATCGTGACATCCCTAATTATGACTCGCCGCTTGTTCTGCGTAGGCCTAGTCTACATCAAGCAATGCAGGGCATGAAACAGTGGGTGGCGGCATAACAAACAATGGGGGGGCACTAATTTCAGCAGATCCACAGCATCCGGTTATCGGACACCTTTTGTTGTGTCATCATTACAATGATGTTTCTGACTGAATCCAATCTCTGTCACATCACTTACACGGGACACAAGGTGCGTCAAAGTGACTTTGACCGTTTCCACGCAGGAAAGTTGTCCTGATAAAAAACTGAACATGAACCTGCTTGAACAGGAATCACTGCCAGAACACTTCACCATCTGTCTCCCATTAAACACCTTCTGGTAACACACACACACACACACACAGTGACACACACTGTTCACGTAAGGGAGATGTGACTGATAGTCTGTCTGAGCAGGATCTCAAAGGTTAATGAGACAAAATTATCCAAGTTAACAGGTTGGAAGGTGCCATCAGTACGTGGCTGGGCAGCCTCTCTGTGAGAGTACGCACTGAGACAGTTTATATCCAGCCTGCGGGCCAACTCGTAAATACGAAAATAATACTTTCAAAATAAAAATAAAAACGGGTTTCAGGTCAGGTGATCATAAAACCCAGACTGTGCGGCTTTCACAGTGCGTTCAAGAAGAAGTAGCCAAAACGTTGAAAAGCTGCAGTGAAACAAGCCGACTGTGAACATTTCGTCTTTTTCTGCCACCTTGTTTTGACCTGTGATTACAGCGTCCCCTCGAGCCCATTACCATCATTTTAAAAGTGCTGCAGCACAGTGGGCCCCAAACAGCTTTAGAGATTGGAAAGGAAATGATTCTCCGGATTCTCTGATGTCTTGAGTGCATCCTTCAAAAATGGTCGATAGAGCTGGTAGAGGATACGGCACATTTTCTTTCAAAGCTTTTCAAATAATATGGTAAATGGTGCGTATTTAACACTTTTCTAGTCTTGAGGACTCCTTGAAACTGCTTTACACTGCAGTGTTTGCTATTCACCCGTTCACTCATACACTCAGAAACTAAAATAAAACATAACAAGATAAAAAGTAAAGTGTTTTAAGTTGGTTCAGGTGTACCAACTTTCCTACCCCTTCACATGCTGCCTGAACACATCAGCAAGCGGTAGAGCGGGGAATCAAACCCCTCAACCTTCCGGTTAATACTCAAGTCGCTCTACCACCGATCCACCACCCATCCCCATATAATACGGGCTGTGTGTGTCTGCCTACAGGAACTGTAGCAGATCGTTCTTGACCATGGAATTCATTATCCATCCTGCGCTCAGCACAGTTTCTGTTGCCGTTTCCGTTCTTCCAGCACGATTACGACTAATCAGAGAGGGAAACGCCCACACTCATTAGATTTAATCAGGAGCAGCTTGGTCTCCCAGAATTTTTTTTATTTACTTATGTATTTATTGCAAACCATGGAAAATGTTAATTGTCAGTTATGTACAGAGAATAAAACGTGAGGTGTTGAAATGTTATGTTCTAGTGAACAAATGGTTTCATATGGTATCATTTATTTCAAATGTGTGTGTGTGTGTGTGTGTTTGGGGGAGTGAGATGTACTGAAGCAGACAGTTCAAGACCAAAACTTTAGAATATTTGCGTCAGACATCCTCGCCATTAAAAATGTCCCCTGCATTTTTAACAGCGAGGATGATGACACCAACATGAAACAACCATGATCTTTTCTGAGCTCTAATCAGTTGCTTCTCGCGCCTAAAACGTAACCACATTCATCACCATCCGGGATCAGTTTGAGCCAAAAAGCAAAAACAAAAAACAAGCGCTTAGAAATCCCTGTCACATTGACACCGCGTGTAAATGAGTCGCATATTTCAGATCCATCTATTGTTAATGAATTTGTTTTTTGTTTTTTTTATGAAAACAACAAGTCTGGTTTTATGGAATCATTACAATTTTGTGGGCAAAGCAAGACAATTTAAGACCATTGTCTTCAAATTTTTCAACATTTTATGGACCAAACCACTCATCGACGAATCAATAAACGAATCCACAGATTTGTAGTACAAATGCACAAAAACATAATCTGGAGTTGAGACAGTATCTTTTCCGTAAGGTTTGGTTGGTGTGGCGTGCGTAGACGATGCATCAGTTTGTAAATGACGGCCTGAACGCTCAATAACTCCTATCGTCTCCCCGTGTCTGCGTTTACGTCTGAAAAAACAACAATTCATTTCTGTTCACCCACCGAATCCTCGGAGCGTTTACTACAGTTAAGCTAATTGAGAAGACGTGGGAGACAGAGGAGAGGACTCAGTTTAAGAAGATGGAGAAAAAACTATCTGCTGCTGAAATACCTCACAATAACTGCTCTGGTCTGGTCTGCCTGAGGGAAAGTGAGCTATTACCATCCAACCTCCCCCCCCACACACACACACACACACACAGGTTCTTAGCAGGCAGGCAGACTCTGTCTTCATCTTTGAGCCTCTTCATATATTCACTAATGGAGAGAAAGGGAGGAGAAAGAGAAAGAGACAGAGAGGAAACTAAAGACAGATGAGACGGGACACAGGAAGTCTTTATTTCTCTTCCTGCAGCTGTGATTACACTCGTCGCCATGTGTCTGTCAAACACGCCGCTCCCTCGCTCCCTCCCACACTCACACATGCACAATAAAACACTAAAAGGTTAGACGTGGTCTGTCTTCTCTCACTGTTAACAGCCTGAGCTACAGATGTAGAACCGCATCAAGGCTTCAGGGGTGGAGGGAAAACGCCTTCAAGATCACGTATAATAGCAGATCAAACCATCGACTCAAATTACAGTCATTATATAATAGTCCAGTCTTTACATGAGTGTGAGCCTCGAGTAAAACATGTTGCCATTGAGCTCCGAGTGAAAGAACAATTTCTTTTAATACACGTCAAGTGTATTTTATCTGTATTACCCCCAAATCATCACGGGGGAAATAAATGACAAGCTCTGTCTGTGGGTGAGTCAAGTCACGCAGATGACGGCAGCCAAATCACTGCTACTGAACGACAAGGCATTAATATTATGTGCTCTGTGAGGCTGTTTTCAGGTAGGTTTGATTGTCTAAGCCAGGGGTGTCAAACTCATTTTTGTTCAGGGGCCACATACAGCACAATTTGATCTCAAGGGGGCCGGACCAGTAAAAATAGCAAAATAATAGAATAATAACCTTTGAACAACAAGAACTCCTTTGTTTTTTCTCCTTTGTTTTACATTTAATGAAGGATAATTTTACAAAACATAAAATATCTTGAGAAATATAAGTGCAATTTCAACAATATCATGCCTAAATTTACTATTTACACAGCACACTGGATCCATAAAGGCACAAACATTTAGTCACGGGTATCTGGAGCATTTGACATTACGTTTAGATTAGTGTGAAATTTTAACAAATTCATCCTGTGGGCCGGATTGGACCCTCTGGCGGGCCGGTTCTGGCCCCCGGGCCGTATGTTTGACACCCGTGGTCTGAGCCCATGGTTCTCAAACTGTGGTAGGAGTCGGGGAGTGCAGCACCTCACTTTTGAATCCGCAAAACCTTTTGACAATTTTCCGCCTCTGACGTGTCCAGCTCATATAGGTAGCGTGCAAATTGCCAAAACGGATGCCAACATTCTAAATGGCCAACTTCCTGTTGAGTTGAGGCCATGGTCGCGGGTTTACGTTTTGTTCGTCTTGGTCCATAACATCTTCCCACCAAGTTTCGGGAAATTTGGTGGAACGCAGTTTTGCCTCTATTTTCACCTTGGGGTACTATCGCATTTTCCAGACCTGACCTCCAAGCAACGTTTCAAGAGGTTATATGCACGGTAACCTCCTCAAAAATGGATATCATAATAACCTGAAGGATAACAATCGGTCCCCAGCATTCGCGGCTTGGGCCCTAATTAGAGTCCCACTCCATCTTAATCTAACTTTACGAGTGTGTGAAGTATAAGTGAGGAAGAGGAGGATGATGAGAGAGCAAATGATCTTATCGGGAATAAAGCTGCCGTCGCTGACTTTGCTCAGCCTATTCACACCACTGTATTTTAACGCTAACTCTTAACATTTTGACGAGATCGACTGATCGATGCAGTTTATATCAGGTTCTAAAACATTTCAAGTCCTAATTAAGCTCTACTGTGTGTCTTTTCAAACTTTATTAGCGAGAACCTGGTTTTCTTCGCAAATGTCTTGACATGATTCACAAAAAGTGGATATGATTCTTGTTATGGAGTGGGTTTTTTGGTGAATCGGGTAACAGCAGGGGTGTCAAACATACGGCCCGGGGGCCAGAACAAGCCCGCCAGAGGGTCCAATCCGGCCCACAGGATGAATTTGTTAAAATTTCACACTAATCTAAACGCAATGTCAAATGCTCCAGATACCCGTGACTAAATGTTTGTGCCTTTATAGATCCAGTGTGCTGTAATTGCACTTATATTTCTCAAGATATTTCATGTTTTGTAAAATTATCCTTCATTAAATGTAAAACAAAGGAGAAAAAACAAAGGAGTTCTTGCTGTTCAAAGGTTATTATGCTATTATTTTACTATTTTTACTGGTTCGGCCCCCTTGAGATCAAATTGTGCTGTATGTGGCCCCTGAACAAAAATGAGTTTGACACCCCTGGGTAACAGGTAAATATTTTCAATAAACAAGGCCTCACTTAATAATAATAACAATAATAATAATAATCTGCTGCTGGGAAACAAGAGTATGTAGCACAGCTGTGCTGTCATTCAATTTCCATTTTGCCCACTGGCTATTTTCAATTTCAACAGCAACATGAGGGACTGAACCGTCTGACGGGGGCTTGTTGTTGTTTTTCTTTCGCCTTAACACACAAAGGATTTGTATATTTCACCCTCTTCACATAAAACACTGCAATAAAATGATCTGTGAAATCATTCTCCTGCTGACTCCTGACATTCAGCAGCATGATTTAAAGTCAAAGCTTGTGTAACTTTTAAATATAAAACAAAATTGTCCGTTACTTTAAAACCACGAAACACCAACACCACTCTCTGTGTGTTTCTCAGTATAACCTAAACCTCATTTTTACATTTAAATATGTAAAGAACTGATCTATTTGCACTCGACACTTTGATATGCTGCTCCCCAAGGTTTTTTTTTTTTTGCTGAGTCAGAACCTGGATGATTTTCAGAAGTCTTTTCTTCTGAGATGTTATGGACCTTCGCAGCGGAATGTTCCATTCCCGCTGAAATCATTGTTGTGTTTGGAAAAAAAGATTTTGAACGTCAGCACAGTACGGAGTGGAGGTAATGGAGTGGAAATACAAGCGACGGAGGCGTAAACAGGGGGAGACAAAGGCCATGTGTGGAAGTGGAAATGTGTGGGATCGTTAGACCCAGTGGAGACTTGAACACATCGTACACTGCTTATTTCATATTATAGACAAACTGTACATTTGGCTTCAGTTGTTCATGTACTTGCAATGAGTATACAGAACTGGACATTAGACCGGCACTCCCTGATGATGTAATAGTAAATAGGGTTCCCACACCTTGGTTGACATCAAATTCAAGGATTTTTCCAGGACCAACTCCATCAAATTCAAGGACTGAATGTGCTGACACAGCTCAAGATGGGAGGGCAACTTGTCTTGGTCCATGACGGCGTCCTCTTTTACTGATTCGCAGCACGCTCTGCATCTGGACACGTGACTGTCCTTTGGATATTTTCATCGGTGAGACATAGATCTTGGAATTTTCCTTTGCCTGTCACTTGCTCTCTCTTGCTTCACTTTACTCGCTCGTTGTTCCGCTATGAATTAAGACTCGGTGGTTGTTCTGCACGCGTAGGCCTATAGTCTACGTACATCCGTCAGTCAGTCGTGGGCATTATTATATGCCACCAATGTTCAGCCAGACTTAAGTCTGATCATCCTGATGAAGCCTGCAGTGACTCAGCTGTATCTACAGTCCCAGTTTCAAACGTCACATTGAGTTATATTTGTAATATCTGCAAGGCTTTCAAGAAAAAAGAAGTACCGTCCTTCAATTGGAAACCAGTCAGCAAAAAAAAATCCTGCACAAACCCACTGATTTTTTTTTCAGTGAGTGGAAAGTCAACATGATGCATTTGTTTTTGCCATTGTGTGTGTGTGTGTGTGTCTTAAATAAGCTGTGTGGCCCAAACCTATCTTTGTGAGGACATTTTGGCTGGTCCACACAGGCCTTAAACAGCTTTTTGAGGATTAAGACGCAGTTTTAGGGTTAGGCTTAGGTTAAAGGTTAGGATAAGGTATTTCGTTGTGATGGTTGAGGTTAGGGTAAGAGGTAAGTGTGTGTGTGTGTGTGAAGAAAAGAAACTAGTGTAAAGAGAAGTCTCTGTCCTGTAGGCTGCCAAGAAGAAAGCCAGAGAAAAAATAGCTAGATCCCTGAAACACAAGACATGTACTTAGAGCAGAGGAGAAGTAGATGTTCACTGTTAAATAAAAGGATGCAGAACACAGAGAAACACAGAGAGAGAGAGCTTTAAAAATTGAGGCAACAACATCTAAAGCTAAAAACATGCTGTATTCCGGGGGGTTTGTTTACGGCCATGCAGAACATTGCAGGAGTTTTATGTGGGAGTTTTTTTTTTTTTTCCATTTGCATACTAATTTGCTCAAACCCAGCACCGTTCATATATTAAACCAAGTAATTAAACTGTCATTAAGACAAAACAATAACTTGTAGGAACAACAACCATAAAAACAAAAGCATTATTACTACTCTCAGTAATAAGTGGAAATAAAGAACATTCAAGAGCACTACACAAACTCTTCATCAGGGTGATGATCATCAGTGAATCACAGTTTACATTTTAAAAGCTAGTGGCACGCTTTTAGTTATTTAAACAGCTGTCTGTTTAAATAAGTGTAAATAAGGAGTCCTTTCATTATTAAAGCAGAACTATGCAGGATTTTTATTCAAATTTATCAGCTTCAGAGTCATTGTGATGGTTGGTCTGTATGGTCACAGAGTTGGATACGCAGGGTACTATAATGGAACCCTAAGAGTGACGTATAAATCCAAATTGATTCCTGAATGCTCCTTTAGGCCTCCTGTGGAGGGGCGTTTGAGGGTGGAGAGGTATCTATAAGGTCGGATATCTTTGTTTAAAAAGCAACTTTATTACATTATTGGCAATTTATTACGTTATTGGTTTTATTACATTTAAATGATTACGTTATTGGCCGTTATATCGTTATCGGTTGCTACAAATGTCTTCACTTCTTTCATTTCATTTCACTCCCTCAACTGTCTGTTAGCAGGGGGGGAAGAAAACAGCCTCGCAAGATCAGGGCTGCCTGATCTTGTCCTGAGTATCTTGTGAAGTCTCAGGTCTGAAGAGAAACATACATTGCTTCACGGCACTGCAGACACACACACACACACACACACACACACACACACACACACCCAAGCCAGGTACAGGCTATAAGATCGAGGCAACAATATCGTTATTTTAGAGGCGCCAGAGAGAACCGTTGTCTGAGGAAGCGAGGGGGATGAAACGACTGTGTGACTGAGTGAGGGGCCACACAGGAGAAAACATCAGATCGGCTTTTTCTTGCTGAATTAATGTGTTTTTCTCAATGTTTGCAATTGTGTAAAGTAGGGCTGTAAACTCCTTGTCGACTGGTCGATTTATTCTGACTCGACCAAAATTCATACAGTCTATGGTTAATTTCATCAGGGGGAAAGTACCAAGTGCTAATAGGGGTGTTTTCAGAGCATCCCTTTTGTTTTTCGGTTGGAGGTTGGCTGTAGTGGGATACTCCTCTACCTGAGCCCATTATTCCTATTCAACTGTGTGTTTGTAATTTCAGATCTGGGCCAACTGAGGTAAATTAATGATGTGATGTGAGTGTGTGTGTGTGTGTGTGTGTGTGTGTGTGTGTGTGTAGGAGTGCCGACAGTGGAGAGCTGCCCACAGCAATACCTTCAGAGATCAGAGTGTTTACACCTGCCTGACAGCATCTGAGAGTGGGCCAGAGGCAAAAAACAAAAAAAAACTCCATCAAAGCTTTGTTGCACAACCTTCCCTTTAAATCTCACACACACACACACACACATACACACACGCACACACACACGCACACACACACACAGACACACACGCTCAAAGGACTGCACTGAGGTCTGCGTTTGAACAGGAGCTTTAAAAACTGATGTAAAGGAAGATGTCTCGTTTTTGGATGCTTGAAAATCAGCGTTGACATTTTCGTTTCTGGCACCGGTGCTTTTTATTAAAACCATCGATTACCGCCTGTCTCGCCGAAAACCCCCCCAACAAAAATAAACAATTAAATAAATAAATAATAAAGAAATAAAAATAAAGAAATAAACAGTGCGATTAATTGACCTTCAAACTGTGACTTTTGTCTTTCCAATCTCTCTCTCTCTTCCTCTGTGATCCTGCAGGCAAGTCTTTTCAAAGTAAAGCTCTTGAAGATTGTTTTTTTTTTTTTTTACACAGGACACTGAGGGATTTGTCAGTCTGAGGAGAGCCGACAGCAGGAGAGTGAACTTTAACACCGCTTTCCCTTTCATGAGCTTCTAGAGGAGGCCTGCAGTGGATCAGATCCCCTCATGCTCGGGAACATACAAGCAAACGCAAACACAGATGCGTCGCACATGTATCTTTCGAAGCTCCACCCACACACTTGCCTTTGCACGCCCCCTTTAATTTGTCACATAGGGGAAAAAAAAAAAAAACTGAAACAGGACACGTATAATGTGCACGAAAGCGGCCACACAAAGCGGCTACACACTTTTTTTTGTTCTCCCAGTGACATGAGAATGAGAATAGAGGTCATCGCTGGGAGCTCGTTGTTTCAGTGATTTCACGCTATGTTGCTTTCAATCAGGATCTGTAATGAAAAGCCCCGTAACTTTCACGTTAAAGGAGGGAGCAGATCTCATTTGATAGAGAGAGACTCCTGCTCTGGTGTGATTGAACAGGTTCATTTGGTTTCTGAACCTGTAGCCTGACATGACGAGTGTTCTCATTGGCGTTTTGACTGAAAAGCTTTGTAAACTCAGGCCTGGTTTTCGAGACGCTGTCTGAAGAGAAGAAAGTTTGGCAAATGCTGCAAATGTGTTTTCCTAAGCTGGCATCGTTTCAGGCAACAGCTTCTCTGCATGAAAATGTTCAGTGATGGATGCTGATGCAATGATTTGTTTTTCAGGTAAGCAGCAGCAGCAGCAGCAGCAGCTTTGTTGTCTGACACGGCTGACTTGTTTCATTATTTTCGCCGATTTGTGTGTACCTGCTTTTGATTGTTGTTGGTTTTAACGCTTCGGCGAGCTTCAGATGTGAAGTGGGTCATCGGACGTCTTATCATTTCTGAACACGTTAATGGAGAGAAAATCAGATCCCAGGTTTTTAATCCATGGGTGAGCACTCTAAAGCACACTGAGGCCTTCAGGCCACTTCATCACTTTATCAAGACGCCGATTATGGACCTGGTTAAATGTCTTTAAATTAAAACAAGGTGTCTTAAAAGGCAGAAATAGAAGTTTTGAATGTACTACCCTTGTGTATAATCACTTTAGAATAAACCTTTTAGATGAACGCTTGCTCCCATTGGATTATTGTAGTAAAGGTGTAGTGCTCACTAATACAGTTTGAATGTATTTTTCAACACACAATGTGAAAGAACGATGCATTTCGTTTGTATGTAGGACATTTTGCATCTTAGACTTTAATTTGTTAAAAAAAAAGTGTTCCATTTATGTTTGTAAGGCAAGAGCCTTGTTCTACAGAAGAATCCGGCCAAGAACCAGAAGTAAACAAGCCGCCATTGCTGCGGTGGCGTCTACCTAGCTTAACACAGTGAAAAAGTAATGCCAGCTAAGCTAATGCTGCTTAGCTAGCCCACGTTAGACGCTTCTATTAAGGTCACACTGAGTAAATTAATAATTCAATGTGGTGTTATTGTATAATATGACGCAAGTTTCTCTAACTAGCGCAACCTAATGACCACAATGTAAATGTCAAGTAGCCGAGTTAATCAGTGGTGGAGGTAAATAACGACAACGACTCACGTTACTGTAATTCACTGTGGAGTACTCGTACTTTTGGGAGTATTTCTTAAGTCTGTTGCTAGTGAGTAGGCCTACAATTTGAATTAAAATCCAGACCTCTCAGCTACAAAATGCTGCAGCTAGGTTAGCTGGGCCGGGTTCGTCTATAGAGGCTTCAATTCAGGGTGTGCATTTGTTACGTTTTTAAAAACCAGGAGCAGCGGCGACAACAGGAAAACAAACGACAAACACAAACGTACAGGCCAAACCCCTTCTTAGAGGTATTTCACTTATATGCATGCAATCATTTCTGGAGAGTCAGGGAATACTGACATTTATGGGGCAAGGTAGCATCTTGCCACCTGTGAAAACCAATCATTTCACCGTACTGCTTTAACAAAACACAATATTCCAACCTTCACAACACCCTGAGAATAAAAAAAAAACAATCTGAATGTTGTTGCCATCTCAAAATAAAAAAAGTAATCATCAGTAAGTAAACATCACCCCTGTATCCCCTCGTTCTCTGCCCTCCATCATGCAGTGTCCTCCTTATGCTGCCTCAATCAAGTACACAATCACTCCTCTGCAAATGACTGTAAATCCCAGCCTGTGTGTTGCTCTGCCACCTGAGCCACAGCCGCCGTGCTCACACACTTGTACACACAAGTGTGGAGAGGCTAAACGAAGCTTTATCTGTAACCTTAACCTAACGAGTTCCTCAGAAATTAGGTTCTGACCAGTTTTCTGCTCTCCTCGCCAGTCAGTGTTTATGCCAAAAAAGAGGACACACATAAGTATATTAGGTAGATTACTGCCGAGTTTCCACAGCCCTGGGAGCAGAAGGTCTCATCAGAGCTGTATTTGAATCTGTCACACGGAGAGGCTGCACATGAAAAAAAACAAACACAAACACGGTGAAGTGGACGACTGCAGCACAGTAGTCTGGGGGCTCAGCTGCCGTCATCCTGCCGACAGCCTCTGAATAGAAGCAGGACACTGACGGACAGAGAGCTCATATCTTTCTACACAGGCTTTATGTTACTGGACTTTCCTGGTGGATAAAAGCGTGTCATTTTAACTTAAACATGGCCGGGGGAATAAGTCTAAATGGAGGCCTTGGGAGCCTCAAAGCCATGAAAATAGAACATTTCAAAGGCTTGTGTAAACACTGGAAATCCACCTTTATGACAGATATTTAACTTTCTTGCCAGTTTTCCAAACCCAAACTTTTTTTTTTCCCTCCGTCTTCTCTTCTTTCTCCCATTTACCGCAAAAACTTAATGTGTGAACAGTGTGTTTACCTCAAGGTTTGTTTACGTGCCTTTGGCTCAGCAAACAGGACACAGAGAATTAAAAGGAAGGAATGACTTGCAATAAAGTTCCTCCGCTGGATGTTGAGTTCACGGTGAGCACCTCAACTGTCCACCTCCTTTCATTTTAAAAACTATTTTATGTGACAATAAACTCGAGATTTGCAGCAATTCAGGTACTCACTAAATACGCATAAACCACATAACTAATTACGTTAAGTAACTCTAAAAAAAAAAATTCCCTGAACTTTGGCTTTATATGTGAGTTACTTTTCAAAGAAAGCTCCTATTAAGTGCCCAACATCAAATGAAATCCAAAATGACACGGTGTTTCTGGGTGCCCTTTAAACTGAGCGGCTGAAAAAAAGTCTGCGATATAAGAAGAGCGGCAACATTCAACAGATTAGAGAGTCACACATTCAGCATTTTCTTTGAGAGCTCGAAGCTTTTCAGGTCTTCAGATAGCAGTCACTTTTCTAGAGAGACAGACTGACATTTCATCCCTTTCTCAATGAAAGTCATTCAAATCAAATCAGTGGGCCAAAGAAAGAGTCGTATTAACCTGGACCCTAAAGAGGATCTTCACATATTTTTGTCTATCCTTTCCCTCAAAGTCCAACATTTTCAGCCTTTCCAAACGACTACTTTCCACTTGGGAACTATTGTGTGTTTCCATTATCAAATGTTGAGAAGAGTCAATGAAAGTCACAGCCTTCCATTTGGTCACCAAGCACAAAAACAGTGGTCCATTACAGCCTCCGGTCTTTAAACCCAACGGCTGAAAAACATGTTCAGGTCAAATCCATCGAGATTTCAAAGTCACACATTCAGCTTTTCGGCTCTTCAGATACAGAGAGGTATAAAGTGATAGACTGAGATTTTACACCCCTCCTGAATGAAAGTCATCCGAATCAGTGGACCAAAGAAAGAGAGTATTAACCCGGACCCTCAATAGGACAAAAGCAACATTTTCACTTTTCTCTCCGTCTATCTTTACCCTCAAAGTCCAAAATTCCAGCAAAGCCTTTTTCCGAAAGACAAATCTTCAGTTGACAATCCCGTTTTAAAGGCGACATCGAATGCTTGTATCACACATATATGTTAGTTATGGAGGTCTACTTACATATATTAACTTGTTTTCATGGTTAAAAACCTCCTAGTCGCTGCAAACGAGCCGATCAAAATATCTCCTCACTGACGCTCTCGTCAGCCGCGCTGTTTCAGACCAAAACCACACCCCCAGAATGTGGACTGTGTTGTGATTGGCCAGCCAACGAGAGCTTTCCCACTGTCCTGTGATTGGCCAGGTACCTGGAAGTGACGTAATAGATAGGCCCGCTCTCAGATACACAGCTCCCCCTCTGGCACGGTGGATGCTCTGCATCTCAGCAGCTACAACGAGAGTAGTTCTTCTTCTTCTGCGGTTGAATGTACGCAACCGGATGTGCCCGGACTAGTGCCCGCACCGGGAGGCGCTACGGTGGTGAGAGGAGTGGTGAGGATTTTTGATGACGACATCAAATTAAGGAAGTGCCGATTCGCTTCGCAGAGCCCAGGAAAACAATACAATAATATTTTCTCAGCAGTGGCTGAACTGTTTGTTCTGAAACTTTAGGGTTTCATAAACGAGGTAATGACGCAGATACACACACAAACGCAGCGTTAATTGGAGCTTCCGGTCTATGTCGCCTTTAAATCATTACTGAACAAAGTCCTGTTTCCACCAAGCGGTAAACTACGGTACTTCATGAACTATTGTGCGTTTCATTGTCAAATACTGAAAAAGGTCAAAGAAAGTCACAGGTTTTGTACAGGGAGGAGCAATGAGCACTGCAGTCCACTGATTTGTCGACAGAGAATCGTCACTTTCGTGCAACGTTAGGGGAAAAACTGCATTATTCCACGCAGGAAAAGCAAAAATGCTGGCTGTCCTCTATTGTTGCTCTCCGTTTACCACATACAGCTGTGTTCAAAATAACAGCGGTGTGTTTAAATCCTCATAATCATTTTTATCTGGACGCATTGGGAACGCTGCACAGTATATTCTAAATCAATATTTCAGTTAAAGGAAAATACATACACTGCTATTATTTTGAACAGCCGATTGATTATTCATTTTTCTTCATTTTCTGCAAAGTAGTTTTTCTTCATGTTTTGATTTTGTGCTTTATTCACGTGTTTAAACACACACATGCTATTATTTCGAACACAACTGTACCAACACGAGAGAATAATTGGCCATATTGTATAATCATGGGTGTCTTCTGATTTGAGTCTGGTTCGATGTGCGTGAGCAGAACCCCCGCAATAACCAATGAGAGTTGACCGGGAAACAGATGTTGGGAAACACAAGCAAGGTCAAGGTGTATCATGGAAAAGAGGCTTGAGACCCACTCAAGACCCACGGACACTGTCATTTCTAGTGATTCTAACTTCACTTTCAGATGATTTACCTTGTCTTCTGTGGGTTCCATCTCAGGAGTCCTGGCCGTGGCGTCCAGATCAGTCACTCCTCTGTTGAGGTCGAACTCCTCCGCGGTCGGCGGCGGCAGCGCCACCGCCGCGGTCGCCTCCTCGGCGTCGATGTCCGTCTCCTCCGCGACTATCGCGGCCTTCTCCGCGCCCGCTATTTCCCGAGCTGAGCCGTGGAAAGTACACACACACACAGGTGGATGAGCACGCACGCCTGCATACACACATGCGGGCATGAGCATGTACACACGCACACATGGGTGGACACACATAGACACACTCGGTTAAGAGACAGAGCGGATTGAATCCCTTCTCAGTAAATGCACACACATATACAGTATAGTATCTATACAATGTTGACAGCACTCTTCAGTCTCCATTTTGTGATTTTAGTTTTTGAACAATAATAATACATTGTTTTATGAGACACAGGTCTCAATGGGATTTAGAGTGTGCTTCAAAATATACAGTAATTAACTATCAACTGTTTTGCCTTTGGAGGCTGCTTCTGTCGAGTTTCGGTCAAACATTCATCGAGACATTTCAACTTTTTCTATTTGGTGACAACTCCCTTTTTGATTCATGTATTATATCATCGTATTATATCAGCCGAACCTGCTGAACATGCTCCGATCATTTTGCAGCGTCTTGTCATAAGGTCAACACTGGAAAAGTCTCATTTCTCACAAAAGGTCCCCAATGTGGATTTCTGCAAATGAAGTTTTAGCGTTTGCCTCGAGCGCTCCGGACCGTGTTGAACGACATATGTTAACGAAGACACGGGGGACGTGCGCAGTCTTAAGACAAACAAAAACAACAACTTTCTAGGACTTCTTTAAAACTGGAGTAAAACCCGCGTTTGTTCTACTATTTCATGTCGAGAAAAAGACATTGATCACCGACTCTCACGGACGTTTTTTTTTCTTCCACAATAGCGAGACTTAAATCGTGTTTTTTACATAATTGCTTCCGATGATGTCAACAAAGACATCTCCTGTGGTTACGCTGATTTTTTATTTATTTTTTTCCCCTTGCCGATGTTCATCCGTACTTCCTGTCATATTTGTGTCTTCAGCTGTTTCACTTCCTGACCTCGTGAAGCAACAAACACCTTATTGTGTCGCACCAGGTTCAAAGGAGCCATTGCTTCTTTGTGCGCTTGCTTTCTCCTCATTGTTTTTCAATGTTCTTATCACATAAATCTTACTGTTACTGTCTCAGCCTTGTCTTCAGTTGTGTGTTTTATTTAATTGGTAGTGGGCAGTTTTGATATTCGGAACTGAAGTTTCTGTGTTTTGCAGCACTACAGCAGTGCGGCAGATACAATCTAGTATGAGGAGGTGCACATGTACTGCTAACGATTCTTTTCACGATTAATCGAGTAATCGCTTAAAAATGTCAGAAAATGATGTTCTCGAACGTCGAAATGATTGTGTTTTAATGGTTTCTTTGTTATGTGGAGCAAAGTTGAAAGTCAACTTTCATGAAGGAGCTGGACTACAAATAAGCTGAAGCGCTTCCTAAACGTCAAACGTGCGGGGGAAACAACTCACAGTCGAATCATGTGAAACGTGAAAAAGCGATAAAAGGGAAAAGAGTAAAAGGTGACATTTTATCCTTGATTATGAAAGAAAAGTTGAAAGTGCTTATTAACAGGAGTCGGCACTTTCTGTCCGTTCCCTTTTTTATCTACGCTACTCTTCTTCTCCGTTTAGTTCTTGTTCTTTTTCATTCACGCTCCAAGTAACAAGCGCAAATGTTTAACTCCTTCAAGCGTGTTTGATTTGCCTTGGCAGTTATTTCGTTTTTATTAAACATTTCTCGCGCATTTGTGATGTGATCAGATATTAAATACGTATTTCAGAGCAATTTAATTTGGCCCCGATTTCTGTGCGCTTTCATCCGTTCTCATCTCTTTCATGTGGTCTGTTGTCATCTTTCTCCGCCTTCTCCTTTTCACCTCATACCGTCACTCTCTATCCCACCTTCATCCCCGCCTGACTCTCTCTCCGTCGATCCATTATATTACTTCTCCCTATCGCCGACAATGTGACACCCACACACTGTCATCTCTTCCTCTTGCTCTACACCGCTGACATGTCTCCCTGTCCTCTTCCTTCCTCTACGACTTCAACTCTTTTTTTAAACCCTTACTTCCAATCACAGATTTCAGTTTTACAGTGTCAGTTAAGCAGACAGGAGAGGGGAATCTTTCTGGAGAGAGAGAGAGAGAGTTGTACGTTCTACAACATAACAACATTGAGGAACTGTGCACATTTGAGCGACATTATAATATCCCATTGTTTTGAAATTGCATGCTGCAGTGTTATGTACAAGTGACAGAATGAAAAACCACTTGCTCTACTTTCTTTTCCCCATCGCTTCTCCTTCACTGTAATCTACTCCTCGCCATGATCCCAACATCCCTTTTTGTCTCCAATAACCATCCCCTCTCCCTCCTCCTCTCCCGGCTGCCTTCTTGCAGATTTCCCTTTCTCTAATCCACTATCTCCCCCGCTCTTCTTCCTTTCTCCCTTTCATTGCCGCGATCATTAGTTCTCCAGATAAGCTCATTGGATGTGCACGGCAGCTCTTGTGTTGCTTAACCCACCATGACAGTGAGTGTGGAAGTGTGTGTGTATAGGCCTCCATTTGCATGCATGTGGGGTCCTTGTGAGAGCATATGTGAAGGTATTGTGTCGGCGCGATCTCGGGGGGTGGGGGGTTTATCAGCATGTGAAAGCCGGCTCGTGTCTCTGAAGAGCCGCACGGAGTTGCAGCGATAACGTGGCCCAGTGTGACACTTCCACGTCCCGGTCAGGAGGTTTGTGACCGCTGGAACTACAGAGCGACTCTCGGAGCTGCTAAAACCCCGCGTCCGTCCTCTCAGAGCCCACTCACAGGCCACGTGTCCCCCGAGCTGCGGCTCATTCGGACACGTGGCGGCGGATAAAAGTAGCTCGGCCCACCAACGCTGTTGTCTTTCTGTGGGCTGACTCATCCGTGACATTCACTCCACCATCGTCCTCTCATGCTTGCCAACTTGGGCACAATGCAGACAGGAGTGAGTGTGCGCCTGTGTGTGTTTGTGTGTGTGTGGGGTTGCATACACAATACAATCTGTTGGTGCTTTGTCAAAACATATGGTTAGAGGAACTCTGTAGGTGTTAATGTGCTTTGTCTGTGCGATGTGTCAGCCGCAATGCGAGGTGTCTGCGGTGTTAGCCGGGTTTGGCTCAAATGAATAAATCCCCACCATGGCCTATTCTTTCTCTTTTTTTTACATTTTTTTTAAATGAATTAAATGACCTAAAAATAAAAATTCTGCACCGAGTTGTTTATCTCGTCGGATAAGCTTTGCACATCTGCGGAGGTAAAAGTTTTGATGACGTCGCTATTCTGCCTCTGATTGTTTCAGGTATTAAACTTTAGACGAGTGCTTCTTTGTGTTTTCTATGGAAGCCCATTTCTGCGAGAAGAAAAGGTTAAAACTTAGCCTTGATAATAAAAATATCCTCAAAGTAAGTTGAAATTATGACATAACAGAGTCGAAATTATGAGATAATAAGTTGAAAATATGAGATAAAAAGTCAAAATATGAGACAAAAAGACGAAATTATGAGATAAAAAGTCGAAAATATGAGATAAAAAGTCGAAAATATGAGCTAAAACGTCGAAATTATGAGATAAGAAACGGTTTTATTTTTTGTCCAATCCAATCCAACTTTAAAACACTTTAAAACAGCCACAGTGGATTAAAGTGCTGTACAGAATAATAAATAAAAGATGTAAAAGTAAATTGTGAATAAAGACATTAGTGTAAACGACTCACATAAATTGCTAAGGTGCATACGAGACACAAATCTTCAGGCGAGGGAGGCCACACATTTAATAAGACAGCTGCTACTGTTGTCCTGCCAGCGTAGCTCAGCGGGTCATAACAGCTGATTTATCCCATAATTAGTTTGTTTCACGGTAAAAGTGAGATGCCAAATTGTGTTTAAAGTGAAAATTTCACACTAAAGAATACATTTACCTTTGTGCAACTGTATCTTTTATTCATAAATACTATTATTATTAGTTATATTTATATATTGGCTGTGTGAACTCTGTCCGGGGTGTTTATTTTTGTTTTGTGTGACAAAAATACAATTGCGACTGTTCCCGTGATTACATTTTGATGTGTAATGTGCAGGGGGAGTGAAATTAAAACTGTCGTCTGTTACATTTATTTACAAAAGCGCGTCAAATTAGCTCACACAATGCTGATGTTACGTACAAAGACACAAGCGGAGGGTAATTACTCAGATTTCCTCATGTGGAGCTAGAAATTGTGCACCGAGGGTTAAGTTTGAGACGATCTGCCACACCGCTGTTTCTGTGACGGCAGAATTTCCAATAAAGTACAATCTTCAGCATACAAAGACATTTTTGGACTATGCTTCCGACTCTGTGTCAACAGTTTGAGGAAGAACATTTTCTATTTTAACTGTGCTCCAGTGCACAAAGCAAGGACTATAAAGACATGGTTTGACTGGGTTTGGTGCTGAAGAACTTGACTCGACACAAATTCCCATAAGAAACATTAAAAAATCTTGAGGAAAGTCTTCCAAGAAGATATTAAAGTACTGAAGATGTATTTAAATATGTTATCACAGTCCCTGTTACGGCGGTCTGGTGTCTGTCTGTGCCTGTGTGTACCTGTGATGGAGGAGTCGTTGCCGCTCTTGTCGCCGTCCTCCTGTCCGTCTGCGCTCTGCTGCGTGTGATGCAGACTCAGCTTGTGACAAACCTCGAAGGCCTGGCCGACCGTCCGAACGATGCGCATGGCCTGACTCTGAGGAGAGAAGGAGGGACATGAATACAAAGTTACACCTCCGAAGAATCTGTGAACACATTTAAAAAAAAAACTTAGCCTTGATAATACAAATATCCTCAAAGTAAGTTGAAATTATGAGATAACAAAGACGAAATTATAAGATAATAAGTTGAAAATATGAGATAAAAAGTCGAAATTGTGAGATAATAAGTCGAAAATATGAGATAAAAAGTCAAAATATGAGACAAAAAGTCGAAATTATGAGATAAAAAGTCGAAAAAATGAGCTAAAATGTCGACTATGAGATAAAAAGCCATAATTATGAGATAAAAAGTTGAAATTATGAAATAAAAAGTATAAATTATCAGATAAAAAGTCAAAATATGAGACAAAAAGTCGAAATTATGAGATAAAAAGTCGAAATAATGAGATAAAAAGCCATAATTATGATATAAAAAGTTGAAATTATGAGATAAAAAGTAGAAATTATAAGATGAAAAAGTCAAAATTCTAAGATAAAAAGTCAGAATTATGAGATAAAAAGTGGAAATGAGATAAAAAGTGGAAATTATGAAAACAAATTGAAATTATAAGATAAAAGTTGAAATTATGAGATAAAAGTTGAAATTATGAGATAAAAAAGTAAAAATTATGAGATAAAAAGTCATAATTATGATATAAAAAGTCTACATTATGAGATAAAGAGTCATAATTATGAGATAAAAAGAAGCAATTGCCCTACTGTGCAAATGCAATTACATTTTAACTTTAACCAGAGGGTGATGGACTCGGCTGTGTCTTGCCTCTCCCTCTTTCTTCCCTCACTCTGACACACGGCAGGTCATGAGAAACAGCTTAGGTCTCTCTCTCTGTCTGCTCTCTCTTCTTGTCTGGCTTGCCATAGCAGAGAGGCGTGCAGGCAGAACAGATTCCTTTTTTTTAAAAAAGCACCGGTGCCTTGACTCCAACCAACACTCATCCTCAGCCGAATGAACACATTCAGCGTGTCCTGAAAGCCAGAGCGGCATCGAGACCCCAAACAAGCTAAAAACAAACAAAATCCTTTCTTGTCCCCGTTATCAACTGTGGGGCAAAAATTGAATTTGGTCCCACAAAGTGACCTCAGGCTCAGTATTGGATGGAAAAAAAAACACCACCAAATAAATATTACATTCAAACCTGAGCCCAGTTTTGGCAACATCTGAGGTCTGAGGATTTGGCTTCGGTACAAAGAGCCTTTTGGTTTGGTGTCGGAATAACTCTGAAAAGTAGTGAAGTCTGGCCTCAGTGTGTGTGTGTGTGTGTGTGTGTGTGTGTTCCCACAAAGTGATTTAATATTCTAATTATTTTTATGCTATAAAAATGCTGCTTCAGCTTCAGAAAACCGACGGCAACAAGTGCTGACAACACTGACTCAACTGCCTTTGTGTAATTGTATTTTAGAACAACATTCGTTTTACTAGATTATAGTGAGGACACCCAGCAAGTGGAAAACAACCACCCAAGTCTGTATAGAAATACAGTACATAGATCTCAGATGAGCCTCGCTTTCACTGTGTTATTCCCTTTAGTAAAAGTGCAAAGATGGGTTCGGGTTAGAAGTACCTGTCCTTAACGTCGTCTTACTGCTACTACTGCTGTCTCTTAATGACAGTGAACAAACTGTAGACTCTAATTAACATACGAGGAATGATCAATCAGGTACGCTTCGATAAAGTGGTGCCAAAAAACACTCATGGTATTTGAGTTCAGATTCCACCCTCGAGAACACTTGTTTGGTGGTTGTGGTTGCTCCAAAGTCATTTGTCGATGCCACTCAGAACTCGAGAACGCATTGTTATTCCCAATTTCAATATGTCGGGAGACTTTAGTTTTGAAGGCTTCAAAGCTTTTGCAGTGAGTATAAAATATAAAGACAGAATGGGAAAAGGAGGAGGAGTATCTATGTCTAAATACTCAAAAGGTTAACGGGTATTATAAACCAGCAGATACATCTAAAGCAGGGGTGTCAAACTAATTTTTGTTCAGGGGCCACATACAGCACAATTTCATCTCAAGTGGGTCGGAAAGAACTCCTTTGTTTTACATTTAATGAAGGATATTTTAACAAAACATGACATTTCTTGAGAAATATAAGTGCAATTGCAACAATATCATGCCTAAATGTACTATTTGCACATCACACTGGATCTATAAAGGCACAAACATTTAGTCACAGGTATCTAGAAGTGAAAAATAATGCATTTGACATTACGTTTAGATTGTAATCGTAGTGTGAAATTTAAACAAATACATCCTGTGGGCCAGATTTGACCCTCTGGCGGGCCGGTTCTGGGCCCCGGGCCGTATGTTTGACACCCCTGATCTAAAGGATTACCATCTGGTTTTAGGGTTACGGTTAGGATTAGGCATTTAGATGGTTATGGTTAGGGTAAGGGGCTAAGGAATGCATTATGTCTGAGTGTCCACTGTGTATTTAGTATCTTTTTTGGTATAAACATTACCATTGTCAGGACCAGTTGTCCTTATGGAGACCAAAACCTGGTCCTAATGAGGCAGAAACGTCAAACTGGTTAAGTCAGTTGTTAAGATTTGAACTGTGGTTCGGTTAAGGTTAAGTCATGTTAGTGGCTGAAGTCCAGGGAGTGGAATATTTTACATATTTATTTTGCGTTTCTATTAGGAATGGTACCAAAATAACCGGTCACAACCGTTTCATTCTTTGGTACCTTTCCTTTGGGGTACCAGAGTAAAATCTGGGTGGCTCCACCCACGACAGTGAGCTGATTGGGCGACAGAACAATGTCACTCCCTTGGACATTGGCGATTGGTGCTAACATCCCACGGTCGTCAAGGCGAACGCCCGCAGTCTTCTCCTCATACTAAGCTTGACGCCTGGTTGACACAAACAGCCACAAACCAACAGGAAACAGGGGCTCCTGGGTTAGGGTGGGTCGCCGTACCGCGGCGGAGACGAGAAGTTGTACAGCAAATAGGTTGTGAAAAATAGGGCCAGTCAACCAGAGAGCATGCCCCATGACAGTGAATTAAGAAGACCGATTTCAGCCTGAACCACCTTCAGCTTCCCATTTGTCCCTTTTGACACCTTTTTTCCAACAGAGATAATGCTTCAGCTGACGTTTATATAATATATATATATAAAAAAACACAATATATCAACCGTACAGAGTCAATACAAAAACACTGCCAGGAGTGTTGGTCTGTTTAGTAGGGATCTTTATGGGAAGCAGCAGGTGGAATCAATTTAAGGTTCAAACTGCTTTAAAACTTGCTATGACATTGTTCAAAGATGGAAATGTACGGTCTGTCCTTGGAAAGGCATCCGCTGCCTGCTGCTTATTCCCTTCAACCACACTGTTCTCCTCTCCTCTGTCTTCTTCTCCTTCAACCATGAATCACTCCCGTCTCGTCCTCTTTTCCTCTGTGGACCCCTTCTATTCATGTTTTTTTTCACTCCACGCTGGGCCTCAGCCCGACAGCAAGCACATGTTGTTTTCCTTTGAAGACGTTTCCAGAGATTAGTCATACGCGGGGATGAAAGCCGCGAACGCACAGGAAAGCTCACATACTTTGACCGACTGGGAAAGTCCCCGTCCTAAAATCACATGGAACGGGCCGAAATATAACTTATCGGTCAACACAAAAAAGGTGAATCTATCCTCATCCGCACGTCGATAAATAAAAATATATAAATAAGTGGCCTTTTTTTACGATTTATTTCAATTTCTTAATGACTCAGGGCTTTCCAAAGTCTCTCTCTCTCTCTCTGTGTGACCTTTCGGTGCCTGATGCTGCTCTTTTTTCCTTATCTCAACATCCTCAAGCAGTGGTGTGCTGTCTGTCTCAGAAGGCTGGTGGAAAACTAAAGAACACAGAACATTTTCAGTTGAAGCCCTGAGGCTCTGGAATGACGTGCCTGAGGAAATCAGGTACATTCTAGGGGGTGTCACGATCTCACGATGTCACCTCCGAAAGCAAAGGATCGGGAATCCAATCGCATCGTGACCTTAAAATCAAAAATCGAGGATTTGCAGAATCGTGACACCTGTTATGTCCGACACCTGTTGTGCCATGTTTTACAGTGGACCTGTACTTACTCATTACCTGGCACCTGCTGCTGGACTTAAAAGCCCTACCTGCTCTGGAGTGGAAATGTAACCGAAACTGTGCCGAGGCGAGGCGAGCCAGGACCACAGTGGAAAAGAGCCAACCGTAATCTGGGTTTTGAAGATTATCACCATTACTGCTTCTTTTATTTCCAGTGCCATTTGTCTGTCTGTGCCAGGATTAAAATGAACTAAAGGGCAGATACAGGATGTTTTTTTCAACATTTTCATGAATTTTGCAAGAAATAATAAAAGAGATTGTGCACTTATATCGTTGTCCAGGTACATTTTGATTTGAAAATGTGATAATGATCCAGATTTCAGAGCACTTTCATTATTTAGAGGTCTGCATATACATCCCCGGACAAATATTAATGGACTCCACAGAAAGAGTAGAACAAAGAGGTACCCGTTACATACAGTATGTCTGCAGGGTCGCTAGGTGGTGGTCATAATAACAGCCTATGTGATATTTCAGGCACAAACGTTGCATGTTAATATGCTGCAGTGAACACAGTAGTCTTTAAGTGTCGGTGCAGTAAGCAACAGAGAGATGTGCGTATCCGAGGGCCACTGTGGACATTTGCAGTGCAGCGTATCTGCAGCTCGTGTTGTAATATGCTGTATTTATTTTAGCTAAAACAAAAATACAGCGAGTTAAAATGTGAGATCTTTTTCCTCTCTGCGCCTGTAGAACTGTGCCAGCAGCGTTTTATAGGCGGCTATTGTTTTAGAGAGTCTTTCAGGATAAAATGTAGAACAATGTATCAGCGTAGTAGTTAAGCCTCATTGTCATAAAACTACGCTGCTCTGTATCGTAGTAATGAAGGAGGCTGGGACAATAAAGGGAGCGACTCAGACCCTTGAGGCAAATGTGTGATATTATTGGGCTATTTGAATAAAAGTTGACTCAATATTGTCCGTTATATTTCCCTATGAAGTATTTTTTTTACTGAGACCATGATCTTCTTCATTTTTATGTAACCACATATTAACTGGAGAGGTCTTTCCTCTTGATATTTATATTCAGCTATGGATAGAAGTATTTGGTCACACCGGTTAAGTATTGAATTCAGGTGTTTCTGTCAGGGCCCCTCATCGCCAAAGAAGGACAATCTTAACGCTTCAGCATACCAAGCCATTTTGGACAATGCTATGCTTCCGAATGTGTGGCAGCAGTTTGAGGAAGGTCCTTTTCTATTCATTCCATCCATCCATCCATTTTTCTACCACTTTACCTCGATGAGGGTCGCGGGGTCACAACTTGGACAGTTCGCCAGTCCATCACAGGGCCACACGTAGACACAAACAAGCATTCACTCTCACACCAACACCTACGGTCATTTTAGGGTGTCTAATTCACCTAATCCCCATTTTGGACTGTTTTTGGACTGTGGAAGGAAGCCGGAGAACCCGGAGAATACCCACACACACGAGGAGAAGATGCAAACTGCAAACCCAGGTCTTTACTGCAAAAGGCAAGAGGGCTAACCACTACACCAAGCTTTTCTATTCCTAACCCCAACATGACGAAAGCAAGGGTGTTTGTTGTGGAAGATCTTGAGTGGTCCCGCACGGAGCCCTGATCTCAATCCCATGATCGAGTACCTTGTGGATGAACTTGAACAGAGATCGTGGTGAGCCAGAACCTTCTCGTCCAACATCGGTGCCTGACCTCATCAATGCTCCACGGAGTGAATGAATGGACACAAATCCACATAGAATCTTGAGGAACGTCTTCCAAGAAGAGTGGCAACAGGGGACCAAGTCCATATTAAAAACTTTTGTCAGGACTGTTTCCCCTGAACTCATTCTCCAAAAGATCTTCAGCAAACATGACTTCTTAGAGATTTCTCTCAACACGCCTCAAATTCAAAGCCTGCACTCCCTGCTGGAAAGATGTGAAATGGTTCCTAAGTTGGACATGTGTCACTGCCTCTGTCTGCCTTCCTCTGAACGTCTCTCCCCATCATTTCTCTCCCTCCCTCTCCGTGAATTCAGCTGAGTGAATGTTCCCTCTCTGGTGTCTCACTCTCTCTCTCTGCTCTCCATACATCAAACCTGCCAGTGAGCTGCTTCCCTGCAGCCAAGTTTCCTCTCTCAGTCGCTATGGGGATAATGGCCAGTCAAAAAGTGAGACGCTGATTGCATCCACAACGGTTCAGGGGTGCCTTCGCTGTCTGCTTGGAAGTCTTGATGCAAGCAAAGAGATGGGACAAAGGGGAATATAATGAAATCTAGCAAAAGAGAAAAAAAAAAAAGAGATCTGGGGTAAACAATGAGAGGATATGGTGAGGGATTTACTCGTGATTACTCTCTCTCCCCTGCTGATGAGCTCATTCATTTGTTCTCTCTCTCATTTCCTGTGTTTACACATTCACCGTACATCCCTCGACAACTCACACATTCATCACTCACGCACGTTGCACACTGGGTATTTGTTTAATGTTCTTATTAACTGTCTGAGCTGCATCACTGACGCCGCATTACGGGTCCAGTGTGTATGAATTAGTGACATCTACTGGTGAGACGGCAGAGTGTAACAAACAAAAGTGTGATGTTCTGGTTTTTGGTTGGAGTTTAGCACAGAGATTTTCCTGCGGCAGTGTTAGTTTTGTGCCTTCCGTGATTCCGTAGCCGGTTCTGACAACAGGAAGTCAGGGAGAGACAGACAGGCAGAAGGAACAGTAACGCTTATTTTCTTATTCGTATTATATGGCCACAAAACGTTTGTCTGTGAGGTATATTTGTGTTCAGTTTGTGTGCATTTAGAGAACGTTTCATTCATTTACAGAGAGAGATTACAGCCCAAAATACGCTAGCATCGCAATGTAATCTCCCATATAAATTAGCATTAAGCGGACTTGTTTCTATACGTTTAAACATGCTATTGCTATGTTTGTAAGTGAATGAAATGCAGTTAAAAATGATATGATGAGACGACGTATGATTACATATTTTACAGTGATTCTCAAGTAAAGATATTGAAAGGAAACTCTGGCTTCTTTCTTGGAAACTGTTCGCTATGTGCCGAGCTGATGTAGCACGCTAGGTCAATGTTTCAGGTAACTATAGTGGCCTTAGTTTACCAGAATAGGATTAACAAAGCCAAAATTGACCACTTTTAAAGACCTTTCTTAAGGCCACTTTGATCAACTTTAGGACCTTACACAAAATAATGTGCTCAAGTAGCAGAGCCATCGATACACTCCGCGATTGCTTTGTCGCGCCGCAATCCATAAAGAGTTTCTGGTTAAAACATCTGAGAACAAGGAGGATTTCCAAATGAAAATGTAAGAAAATGGTCAACTTAAGACATCGAGGTGACCTTCATATCTGTGCCCAGTCTCAACTTAAACGCTCATGTTTTACCCCTTGTTTCTGTTTTTACACTCTCAATTCTACTTGTTCATATTAATTATATATTAAATATGAAAATATAGTAGTCAAGTAAATTGGCTGTGTCTTTTGTAAGATCACTGAATGACAGATTTAAGGATTCATTGTCATTTTTAAGGATAATTAGAGAAGGTCATTGTATTTTGTTAGCATTGTAAGTTTTCACTTGTGCAGGAAGGTTGACTCTGTCGTGCCAAGCCTTTGCTTGAAGCTCATAATCCAGTGCTACAAAAAAGACAACATTTTTTTTTATTTTAAAACAATTCTACACTCATACAAATCTTAAGAGTTAGCTGTAGGCAAGTGGACTTGCTTGAGTGAAGTTAAAGTGTGGGGCCGTAAAGGCCATAATTCCTTTTTTACCTCTCACATCCACAATTTTACCTCTCCCATACACTCTTTTAGCTCTTACATTCACTTTTTTTTTACCTCTCACATACACAATTTTACCTCTCCCATACACTCTTTTAGCTCTTACATTCACTTTTTTTTACCTCTCACATACAGTCTTTTAGCTCTTATATTCACTTTTTTTTAGCTCTCACATTCACTATTTTTGGCTCTCACATACAATTTTTTTAGCTTTTACGTTCACTTTTTTAGCTTTTACATTCACTTTTTTTAGCTCTCAGGTTCACTTCTTTTTAGCTCTCGTATTCACTATGTTTGGCTCTCACATACACTGTTTGTGTGTTATGTGAGAGCGGAAGGCCTTCCGGTCATGTGACCGGAAAAACAGGAACTGTGAACAGGTAGCGCATCATGACGGCTGGGAGAGAACGCTGTCGAGCGCCTCGGCCAAGCTGCCGCTTTATTGAACAGTCTGCTATCTTCACCAGAAGACATTCAGAATGTATACCTGCTACAACCAGACATGCCTCCGTTGACGGTGAAATCACGTCACTGTTCGCCCAAAATGTTACAGATTGGACCTTTAATTAAGTATTATGGAATAAAGGTAACAGGCAGAGATCAAATGTCCGAGAGAAGTGTAGGTGAAAACTAAGAGACCAAAATAAGCAAGAATCAAAGGAAAGCCTCTGCGTTTGTTGGTGCAAGTGCATGAAATAAGTGGAGTGAGTGAAAATCAGTTCAATGACGCCTCAGTGACTCTTCTGAACCATTAGCTCCATTTCCACTCTGCACAAGGCAAGAGTTACTAACACACACGGACACACGATCGCTCAGTGCCAGCATGGTCGGCAATGGCTTTTTTTCTTTTTATGTGTTTTTTGCACAACCTTTTACAAACTGTTATTACAAGCAGAGTAGTTGTGTGTAACATAGTACATATAGTACATAGTACAAAATATTGACATATTTTCAGTTGATTATAATATGAAGGCTATAAGAAAAATAAGGATAATATTTTTTTTTTGCTTCAAGATACTGAGTTACTAAGAAGACAGACAGTAAAGTTCAGCTTCGAGTAATAGTGTAAGAATTAAACACAAAAAGTACAGGAAGTAGTGTTTCAGAGAGTTATGAATTTCAAAATTGCAATACTCGCGTCTTTACCGCGCAAAAACAAAAATGGACACCCTCTAAAAAAAAAATCCTAGCTAAAAGCCTGAATTGCAGGGTTGGGCACCCTTAAAATGTTAACTGAAACCCCAGTGACTGACTTCCAAGGGGTAAAAATGAAAAAAATGGGACTGGTGGTAACTAACCCTGTGTTCCCGTCAATAAAAGTGTGTAAGCACTGACTTGCTCAACTAGGATTTAATCCCAGATCTGCTGCAAAAGCATTGCAGCCTGGGCAAATAGGTACAAAAAAAAAGGGGGACAAAACACTTAAGATGGAGGCATCATTACTCTGAGATATGGATATTCAATAATAAGTGCTGAAAGGATATTAAATCCAACTATCTTAACCAGGCTGCATCACTCAACGCTTGTGTAAGAAACCATTGATCCTCAGCTCAGGATGAATTGCGGCGCTTCAGCCACGTCGGCGGTATTACACCCTGCAGACATTAAGATATAAACCCACCGCACTTCTTCACTCCACAGACTAATATATGTGACCTGAAACTGCCTTGATTTATAATGCTGTACCTTGGAAAACAAAAATAATAAGCAAGGCATTTCAGGAGTAATTGGTCTGTGTAGTCACCGTGGAAGGCGGGAGGTTTAGCCTGTCAGCCTGAACACTAAATGACAGCATATGGTTAGAGGGCATCGATCCACACGGAGACAATTCCATAAACACTTGGCACGATAACTGTAGCACTTCTCTCCTCCGCACGTCCAGCTGTAGACAAGAGGTGAGTCTTCATTATGTCAGCGTAAATAAACAAAAGACTGTTCTACGTTTTCACGGTGTGCAGAATTACAGCGACTCGATCATCACCATCATTTTCTCTGACATTTATATCCGTCACACCTCCGTCTTTCAGAGCTCGACACCTGTTTCCATAAATTGGACTAGAACGGTTCCCTCTCTGGCAGCAGCGGCGTTCAAAAAAAACACTCCTCCAGGTTATTCTGACCTCAACAATGCCTGAGAGTCACTGTAAAAGAATCAGTACAGGCATAGTCCAAGACGTTCACAAATACTCTACGTTGAATAACCAACTGTTTCAGACAGAAGCACCCACCATCAGGGCCAATAAAGGATCCTCACGCTCTATTATTTATTTATCGTACATTTGAAAGTTAATGAAAATGACAAGCAATAACACTTAAATTGAATTAGATGCCTTCGTTTTGAAGGTTTATACTGATTCTACTGTATGTGAGTGGAGCTGAGGATTTGAATCTAGTATCACTATACCTGAAGTATGTGTGAGGAAGAGGAGGAATAAAAAATCTGCCTCCTGTGAAAAGTCCGCACAGCTGACTTTGCTCGGCCTATTTGCACCACTGTGATTTAACGTCGGCGATGACGGCGTTACTTTGAGAGCTCTGTATTTTCTCTGGTGGTACTCAAGCTCATACGTTTAATAATAAACCAAAAAATATCCTTGGAAAATTGGCTGAGAAGAAATAAATAAACCTGAAAGTGTGGGTTGTTAAAAAAACAACAACAGTGAACTGACTAATCCCTCCCGCTGTTATTCTTGGTATTGAAGCTTTTCAAAAAAGCACTGGAATACAGTCATATATGAACTTATTCATGGACACAGTCAAACATAATACACAGATACAGTGACCTCTCAGCCACAGCAGCGTGCAGCGGTTGAATGAAACCCCTCTGGCCTCCGGCTCTTATCGCGCTCACTTCAGCTCGACACAGCAGAGGCCAAGTCGTTCATTAGCTTCTATTCAACTGTCGATGAGAGGGAGAGGAAGAGGAAGAGCGAGAGAGCAGGAGTCAGAGTGGGACAGATAGAGAGAGAGAGAGAGACTGACTCACACAGGCTGCCTAAGTGTTGGAAGTGATAGGCCGCTAAAGTGTCTTTATGCCACAGTGATTTAAAGCGCGGTCATTCTTTGACTGCTGGTAGTTAAGAGGGAAATAAAATCTGCCCCATCTCGTTCTAAATCTTGCCCTCCCAACTTCTCACGAAAAGCGCACTCGCGACCCAAACCACACATGAACCTCATGTGACGTTTTTATTGCGCGTTTGACGTGTATATCCTCACTCTCATTTCGCTCTTTTTGTTTGTTTTAAGTCAGTTCATCCTGCATCTTTCTCCCGCGTCGCCTCAGTTTAATCCTCGTTTTTCGTAAACTTCCTTTTGAATCCCCTCGTCGTCTTCTCCCCCCACTGTCCCGTGTAATCTGATAATACAGGTGAAAGCACACGTGGCGGTGAACTAATCGGACCTTAATGTGACCTCTAATTGACCTCTAACGCGCATAATTACATTCATGTGCTGCCAGGTGATTTCTGAAGGCATTTCTGATACACGTGTGCCCCATAATAATATAATATAAAATTCACTTTCACATTAGAATAATAACGTCCCTGACAAAGATTTTTGTCTGTATTATAAATGATCAAGTTTCATTTTAGACACAGGAGAATATGGCGGCACTGCAGAGAGCCTTGGATGAGATAAAAGAATAAATAGTTACGATCGGGTTTCTCATCAATTATATAATGCTTTCAAATTCAACGTCTGCATTCTAATTGATGAGAATCTGTCCTTTTAACTGCACGCTGTTTACACTCAGGGCTGTTCACATGTCCTCCTTTTATCCCTCCTTCATCCTCCTGATGAACCTCATGCACCACCACTCTATTCTTACTGAAGTCAGCACGGTCAGTTCGGTTTACTACTAATTGCACATGTGTTTTTTTTTCTTATTGGTTGCTTGGTAACAGCAATGATAACAGAAACCTCCCAGGTGCATTTATATGTGGTCACAGTGTTTCTAGTGTTGTAATGAATGTTAAAAAAAAAACAACACAAACTTTTGCAGATTGTGTTGTGTGTTTATACCATGGTTCCCAACCTGGGGTACAGACCCCCCCTAAGGACCTGGTGGGCGTGGCCAGTTTGCTCGTCTGTCAACTTCAGTGTTTCGATCAGTGCCGTTTGCCTTCACTGTTATCCTTTTCTCCGGTGTCTTTATTACGATCCCTAAACTTTTGCATGTTAAGTTAGGATTTGCTCAAATATCATGGGACTAGAAGAAGAAGGGCGATTTAAGTGACTCTGAATGCACAAGACCGTCTCTGAACGAACAACATGTCAGACCTCGAAGCAGCAGATGCACCACACCGACATAAAGAACTGGCCGACGAGTGTGTATCGACGTGAAAATCCTACTTTTCACTGAGCAGCTCCACTCGAGTAAGGTTGGGATTAAGAGTCTTGCTCAAGGGCACCTGAACTGCTTAAAACAAAATAGCTACATTTTTACCAGGGTCACATTTGTCTCCGATGACGTGGCATTAATGTTTCAAACGCACGCGCGTCGACCAGAGGTAAATCTTCAACGCTGACCAATGGAGTGTTTCCGTGGCTAATTTATAACGATCAATAAAGGCTCGGAGGCAAATCCATTACGAGTTTCGAGTTACTTTGAGACGTTTGGCGCTTGTATCCACCGAGGTTCAGTGAAAACAGAGTCAGAGTCTGGCCAAATGCTTCAGTCAATAAACTCAGGGAGATCTGTAGACTCTGGTCTCTGAGTCAGACTCGAGGTGAACCGCTGTCTGTCTCACCTTCTTCTTGGACTTGAAGACGTTGCAGCGGAAGACGTTGCTCTGTCCATCTCGGGCGATGTAGCTGAAGATCTTCAGATCCTGGGAGTCGTGCGAAACGTAGAATATCCTGCGAAAAAAGATAAAAAGGGGGAGTTTTTCAGTTTTCTAAAAGTTTCAAAGTTCTGAAAGTTGTGATTACAACAGAGTGGAGATCCACTTTGTAAACACACTGACATTAACAGACTTTTCTCCTTTGTTTATGGGGGATTATGGGAGAGAAAGATCAGTGATACTCTCTGACAGCCAGGTAAACAATGCCAAGTTTAAAAAGAAAAAAAAACACAACAGATATTTGAAAGAAAAACAGTGGCATAATCCACAGTGGGAATGGAGAAGAAGGATGCAATGCTATTACATCAAAAAAATGTGCCTGTCTGAAAGAGGACGTCATGGGAGTAAGGTTCGAGACGAAAATAGAGTTTTCCTGCTGGGCAGAGACTGAATGCAACCAAGAGTGGAAAGATACACAATACCCTTCAGAGTGGGTAAATAGGAAGTAATAACTTTTAGATGGGAAAGAGATGAAGAACACTGTAGGAGTTGATCTACGGAGCCCTGGAGGTGACATAGACGGATTATATATATATATTTTTTTAGCGTGCACGTGCGACTTAGTACCCTAACCTCCAGGGCTCCGTAGTTTCCCGTTCTTTGAACAGATCGGAGTTTAAAAACAAACAAACAGCGTATCGGACATGTTACAGATCGTCTCACTGAAGAAAGAGGTGATCGTAATTGTTCACGCGTTTGGACCCGGAATTCGGATTTTGAAAGGGTGTTACGTCAGATTTGATCGCCGGATATAACACAGGATGTTTACAGTTGCTATGAAAACAAGTGAACACCGCCGGATCAATAAACATGAGTAAACAAAATCAACACTAACCATCAACAGCCATTACCTTCAGGACCTTAACAATTGTATTGTCACAAGTTGTGAAATAATATTTATTTTGGGAGTTGCGCTAGCTAAAATGACAGTTGTTTCCACTATAGGGCCGCGTGCGACTTATTATCTTATATTATATTATACAGTATAGAATACTATTATATTCTATATATATTAATATTATATTATTGATCGCGCTCTACACTGGATGTAATTTGTGATGGCAGACACCTTCATTCTGTGTATCTGTCCGTGTAAGAGGCTGAAAAACAGGTTTTAGAGGACATCACTTTTTTTTTGGCAAAGCCCCTGTAGTTTTCAAATAATGCTGAGGGTTTTAGAACAGGGTATCGTAACAGGTTAATGAACTGGAAACATCAAGTGGCCGAGGGAAGTTAAAGAAACCTCAGGCAGAACAGATCCTTAATTGGGCAATTAGTGTCATATTCATGTGCTCGGCTGGAAATCGAACCCCATTTATCACGCTGAGACAAGGGAAAACAAGGCTAAAGCAAGGCGTTAAGACGGAACGGTAATGCAACATGTTTGTGTGACTATAAGCTGTGTGCGTCTTGCCATTCTGCAATCATGAGCGTCGTCTTTGTTTTGGCCTTTTTCTCTGCGAGCCAGACTAACTGCACTTTGTCAATCCTGCTTAGCAGACTTGTCAAAATACCAGACACAGGGATCTTGGCGGGACTCGTCCTGACACACACACACACACACACACGTAACAGATGAATTATTCAGTGTGTTCAAAACCAAAAAAAAAGGTCCGTCCAAGTGGTTATTTTTAGGAGTTATT
Source organism: Solea senegalensis (assembly GCF_019176455.1). Lineage (NCBI taxonomy): Eukaryota > Metazoa > Chordata > Actinopteri > Pleuronectiformes > Soleidae > Solea > Solea senegalensis. The sequence goes on from NC_058034.1 coordinate 20,363,137, forward strand.
AGGGATGCAGCACATATGGTATAAGTTGCCGGTGATGCCTGCACTGCATATATAGTTTGTCTGACAACCTGTTAGCTAAAATGTAATTACACATCCTTTGACGGAGCAGCTGTTGGAAAAACTCTCAGGCGTGAGGCGACATTATGCTGCGGGGATTGCACAGAGGCAAACAACGGAGGAAGCAGAAACATTGCTGTGTCTTATCAACAAACACAGCGCGGGGGTCTCTGTTATCAAGTCGTGTCATCTACGAAAAAACTGGCCACTCCTTACTCACTGATCTTTGCAAAAAAAAACTTTAATTGCCCCCGGTTTCAACTCTTTGCCCTCCACTCCCCAACCTTCAGGCACTGTGATAAAAATCTATGTCCCAGTTGGTTTCTGTTCCTTTTCTTTTTTATATCAGAAGCAGGAGAAAAAAGGCTCTGCAAACTGTTGCCTGCAGGGAAACTGTGTCTCAATCTAAAACTAACTGTAGGCAGCGCTAAAATGAAACGTATTGTGCCACCAGACAAGCGGAAGCTCTTACGAGACACAGGAAGAGAAAGTCGAGTCTTAGCAGACTGCTAACGCGGCTGACAGATTCCCAAAGGGAGCGCCGGGAAGACAAGTAGGACGCGTCTCTATCAGCCGTCTCCAAACAAGGAGCAGCTGCCAAGCGTCCAGGTGAGGATGTGTCGCGCAGATCGCGCTGGAATAAGAGTGACAGGCTTGAAACAGCGGTAGTCAAAGACGGTTAGCGGCGAAATCAATCAGAGCACCAAGCCTTCGCCTCCGCTGTTTAAACGTTCAATCTCCACTATGAGTGGATCTGTGAGGACAGGAGGGAATGTGTGTTTTTACTTAATGTAAAGTGCTATGAGCGGTTTGCATTGAAAGGTTTTGGCAGCTCAGACATAAAGTCTCTGACATAAAGCAGACTCAGTGATCAATGGGTGAGCGGCGCACCCAGGGAATGATGGGGCACATTTTTCCTGTCCAATGAAAAAAGATTTACCCATTTTGTAAATATTAATCCATTTTAATTTCGGCCAATCTGGATAATATCATTCTTGGAGGCCAAAGACATGAATAAAACGCTACCAACTGTGAGTGAGAAATGAATCGTGAACGATCGCACATCCATTCACTCTTCCTCCCCGTCATTATTCAGCATCTTTGAAGCAACATTTAAGGGAAAAAGGGCTTCAGGGGAAAGGTGCAGAGGTCATGTTAAAGGTCCTGTCACATCACATTAGCTACTCATGAAGCCACACGTGGGAAAAGAGGGGAAGACGAAAACAAAAAGACGCGAGACATTTTCTGTGGATTTTGTCAGCTGCTGTGAATAGAAAAACAAGAATACAGATATAAAGTAAACACTTAAACATATACTGTACAGAGGCACAGAATGAATGTATGTGAATGAGTGAAAATGGGTTTAGATTGTGATTAAGACTAGAAAGAGCGGCGATGTTCAACATTGAACTTCAACAACAATCCTGACACAACATGGCGTGAATAAAATCATGGTGGCGATCATATGGAGGGGATTAAAAGAAGCGCAGGCTAAGTGTGCGAAGGACAGACGTAAAAAGAAAAGAGACGGAGGTCGTCTCCTGAATAAAGGAGATAACAAAAGAGGAAAAGAGGGAACGACAACAGGGCAACGCAAATGCAGTGGGAGGCTTTCAATCAGTGCGTGTCCATGCACAGCTGAGCTACTGTGTACATATTCTCAGCAGGGGGTGCTGAGCAACATAAAAACTCTGCACTTCACTCGCTACATTGATTAAAAAATATAGGATATATACTGCGGTTTGACTCCTACGCCATGGCAATATTGTTGCATGCAGTGAAAATGCACCATGATACAAGTGAAACAAAGCGTACGTGTAGTATACGCATTGATACGAGTCTCAATAATAGAAATAGTGAGAATATCACGAAACGCAACACAATGAGACGTTAGATCAGCTCTCAATCACAACCCGAAAGGAACTTTTAATTCACAGATAATTCGGAGCTGAACCAGGAGCATCAGTCATATGAATTAAGCCTGCAAAAAGCTTAACACAGAGGGAATTATTGTGTTATTAGCGATCCTGTGTATAATGTAACCAGAACAAACAATAGTCTACGTCAGAGTCAATGTAACTCACTGTCCATGGTGCTGATCATCTTGGCAACAACAAACAATTTCTCACCACTGTCCAAGCAACTGTGGTGCTTAATAGGGATGTCCCAATCTGATATTGATATCTTTAACCTCTGAAATCAGAGGCTACGACGCCGCACAGCGAGCGGCGAGCCAGCCGTTAGCACCGCGCTAGCTCACCCTGAGGCGAGCTGCTAAAACAACATTATTTCATAAATCAGCGCCACCTGTCGACTTTCAACAGCCTCTGTCTTTTAATTATACCCCAAAAACCAGCCATGCCAAGAGCCTTCTGTGTTTTAAATGTGTCCTGAAGCTCCTTAGGGGAGCTAAGTACGTCTGCGAGGCTAATCCCCGGGCTCCGGGTTCACCTGTGGGGACGAGTCACTCACCCTGTGTGGGTTGGGCTAATCCAAATTAGTGAAAACAAGGGGGCTCTGAAAACACCCCCATTAGCACTTGATACTTATCGGCCCATTCTCAAGACTGCAATATTGTCTTGGTTTTGTCTGTGAAGGTTCCGTCATCCAGGTTATGGTCGTCTTTAAGTGCTAAAAATGAAGGCAACTGGACTTCTGAGGTTTTGCCTCTCATCCAAAAGTCTAGAGTTCTGAATTTGGTGTGGGAGTCTTGAGGGCTGTCTTGAGGGCCCTCCTCAAACGATTTCCCCCCGATTCACACCTTGACCCATGTGACCTTAACAAATCACATGTTGTTTATGTGAATGACCCCAAGGTGCCACCAAGGGTTCAAAAACCAGTGGACACCAAAATCAGACATGAAGAAGCCTTTTGGATGACGGGCGAAACTTCCTTAAAGACCCAACCTTAGTCCAGTTGCCTTCGCCTGTGGCACTGTCTATGTCGGTGTGTTAGCCCAATCTTTGAGAAATTTAAATGTTGGACTAAGATGTTTAGATGTGTTTTAAAGGTCTAACACAAGTACTTCTTTTCTGTGTTGTCATGTACATGTACTGGATGAAGTTGCTTTAATTTGCTGCAGTCACAACTTCATCAGCAAAACACTACAAGACAAAAAACCAAATCAACAAGCACACAAATAAACTCAGTTACTGTTCCTGGTACTTATTAACTTCTGAGAGGAAGTGTGTTACTACCACTATATTACTGAAAACCCAGCGACCACAATCTGAGCTCAGTCTGAACAAACCTTGTTAATGAACCTCTCTTGTTGACAGTATACCACGCAGGTGGATGTGATGTGATGTCCGAGTAACGAAGTGAACTTCTTTTTGGAGTCCTCATTCATTTTTCCCTTTGATAAACTGCTGCCTGTGAAGTGTGGCTGCTGTAAATCAAAACCTAAGAGGCACTGAGCCTTACACACACACACACACAATCACACACTGAGTGTGGATCAATACTATAATGCACCTGTGCCAGATCCAGCTGGGCGTGTGTGTGTGTGTGTGTGTGTGTGTTTGGCAACAGCATCATGTCCAGGAATGAAATCCAACCACATCTGGATTAGTATCATCTCTCAGCATTAAAAAAGCTCCTGTTATTGGAAATCTATAAAAGCTCCATAGTCATCTTAAGTGTATGGCATGCTACAGAGTGTCAAAACACTGGAGTGGGTGTATCACTGGGCAGATCTATTAAAATACCCCACTGGCTGTTAAAATAAATAAATAAATAAATAAAATAAAGTGCTTTTAATCTTAGCTTCATTCTGGCTAAAAGGTTTTTATCTCACATAATCAATCTTACAGCAAAATAAAGTCTTGCTTAACGGCAAAATGGCAGTTATTTAAAAAGCTTCCTCTGTTGGTACTTGGTATAAAAAGTTTGTAGTGCACTGTGTTAAAGTTTATCACAAATTATAACCGTGTTTATAACCTTTGGCCTTTTTTGACAGGTCACAGCAGGAAAAGCACAGTTCCATTTAGCTCCTTCAATGGTTTTCCTGATAAAATGCGTCAAAAATTACCTCTGAAGTAACTTCCTCAGGAGCCACTGTTGTGCCATTGTAGCAACACACACAGCACAACACTAATGACACTAGCTGATAACAGAAAAGATGAAGTGACAGCAAACAAAGGCAAACACGTCCTGAGGGAAGGTGAGCTAACCAGACACAGGTGAGAAGAATTAGGAACAGGCATTGGGAATCAAAAACACAAAGCGGACACACAGGTTAGCCTGAGAAACAAGTAAAACAAGAAGTGCTTGTTATGGAACAACACCAGCTCTAATCCAGGGCCAAAATACCTGTATCCTTACAGCGTGTTCACACCAGGTGCTATGCAATTTGTCGTGGAACATTTTTCTGCTATGTGCAATAATCGCCCAAGACACCATTCTACTCTCGAAATGGCGAGACCAAAAACAAAGTTCAATCTGGCCGGGACGTTTCATACTTCACGAGAAAGAAAAGAAGTGCATAAAACTAGTTGAGGAGAAAAAAAACGGTCTGTCCAGATGATTTGTCAAGCAACATCTTCAAGAACTCCAGAAATGAGGGCTGCAACCAAATAATGACTCATTCTTTTTCTCGCAGCACTGGGAGAGAGAAGCCATTTTTTGTTAAAGCTCCGTGGGACCACGTATCATAAATATAATCTCGTCGGGCATTCATGAAACATCGTGACACTGAACGGTTATCACGACAATGAGTCATGGGGGTTTTGAAAGCAAGACCGACTGCGGAAAGAAAACAAAAGTCATCATAAAGCGAATATACCAGAATACCAGTTTCCAAGACGACGACGACGACAAAGACGGTGACAGTGAATGCCAAGCGAAGAGAGGCGGGATTATGACGTCATCGTTTTCCCAAATTAGTGGTCCACACGAAAACGCAAGGGGGTATTGTTTTGACTCATTTTCACGTCGGGACGGACAGTCCCTCAAACACCTGGCCCAATGACACAAGCGTCATCTTTTGCCTTTTCAAACAGTGTTAAACCACGAGGGGCTGGACTTACAGCATGGTTAAAGACAGACTTATAATTAGCCTGTCCTAATGTGGGCTAATTAACACAGTCTGTAAAGAGGGCTGGGTTTGATGGAGAGGTTTAGTGTCAATCAGCATCACAGTGGAGGAGCTAACAGACAAAGCCTTTGGTCAGTAATTATAGCCCGGCTCTTCCCATTGGGCTAATTGGTGATGCAGTGCAGGGTTTACAGGGCTCTCTGTGCAAGTTCAGTTTAAATACCACAAGTGGGCTTGTCAGACACAGAGGAGTCAGTCAAGCCCCGTTTCAACCAAGCGGCACAATTCGATTAAGTTTGGAACGTCGCGCTGTTATTTGAGTTTCCATTGTCAAACAATTATGGCATCCTTGTGTCGCGGTGCCAAGCAGAGTAGTTCGCCAGCTCCTGCAGCGTAGAGGTGGACGCACTGCAGTCCGCTGATTTGTCACCGGAGAGCCGTCAATCATACGCAACAGTGACGAATGGCCACACGTCAAACGAGATGAAGACAGCAATGTCCGTCCTTCCTGGACAGTTACGTTCTGTTCTGTTCTACTGAAGGCTCACTGCTGGAACTCAATCAAATATATGACTAGTTCGTTCAGGATTTGCCGTTTATCCAGGGCTTGGATACTTGGACAGGAAACTGAACTTTGAAATAATGCTTTCATTAATTCAGGGTCAGGATGTTGTCAAGTGTGACCACCGGGTGGCGCCCTTACTCATTTACATGTGCCGGTACGTCTGGAAGTGACGTCAACGCGTTACCTGACGTCCTCCTTTCTTGTTATGACATTACGGCAACAGACGACTGAGAAAAACACGTAAATGTGCGAATGGAAGAATGGACGTTTTTGTTTTTGTTAATGTGACACGACGCCCGTGTTTGGTCGTGGGGGGAGGATTTACATACGTTTATGTGTGTATGTTGAAATAAGTGGGCCTGAAATGAGCTTCCCTTTGTTTTTAAAGACCAGCAACCGCCACTGATCCACTGTTGGTCGTTGTTTACACTGCACCCCGCTCTTCTTCTTCTTCTTCTTCTTCGTGGAATGTATCAGCAAGCTACGTCGTGTCAAGCTGGGATGACATCACACTGTTTACGTAGCCGATGCAGCTGCGGGCTCTGTGCGAGCGGCGCTGACGCTGCTGCATAAATAGCTCTGTAATTTATGTATTCGGCTCACACAACCCCGCGGTGGAGACTCAAGCCAGAGCAGGGTGCACTGCTCCAATCCAAACCAAACCAAACCAACTGCACCGTACTACTTGGTGGAAATGAGGCTCATATCGTTGCGTTCACATCAGGATGTGATTATCATGTTTATACGCGCTCATTATTTGTGTTACATCTATATTTTGCGACAGTGGCTCTCAAACCTTTGAAACCAAACACCACCTGAGAAAATATTGAGGATCGCCGACGTTAAAACACGGTGGTGTAAATAGGCTACAGACTTTTCACAGGAGGCGGATTTATGCTCAATTTGCTCTCTCATCATCCTCCTCTTCCTCACATGTACTTCAGACACTGGTATAGTGGAATTCCATTAAGATGGAGCGAGAGAGAAGGTGACTATAATTATTATTTAATTTATTGTTTCATTTTCTACGCACTCCGGACAAAATTCCGATGATCCACTCCGACCACACACTCTAGTATATACAATAGAAGCTCGCGTACCACAGTTTGAGAACAATGTTTTATTAAGGATATTATTCTCCTTCTTTTTTTTAACATATTTTGAGTTAAACCACGACGGAGTCTGAGATTCAGTGATTTTACAGAAGAAACCAAACAGCCTCAGACTTCAGCGTGGGATAAAGCAGAATTAGTTACACGGCAACCGGATCAGCCATTTCGTTGATTTAAAATGACTATAAAAGGCAGGGGTGAAAAGATAGAGGTTCACTATCAGGAAAAGCCTCAACCTCTGTGTGCCCACAGAGGGAACAACACGTCAGCCAACTAAACCCTGTCATGTTTTATAGTCCAATCAACCACTCACAGTGCTTCGCGCCGAGGTGCCGTCCACCCATTCACTCACACACACACACACTGTATTGGGTTAAAAATCAAGACCAAGGACACTTTGACATGCCGACTGGCGGAGCCAGCGATCGAATCAGTGACCTTCCGATTAGCAGACGGCCCACTCATCCTCCCGAGTCGCAGCCAACCTCCCTAAATGAGGTCGCCGAAATCAATACTCAAAGAAGAAGATAACCCTTATTTCCTCTCATATGAATAGAAACCAGAAAACAAATCAAAACATATGAAATATTTATGTGGTGTCTGCCTCCAGTGTACAGACCTACAGGAATGATTATTTTTCTGTGTGTGTGTGTGTGTGTGTGCGCTGGTGTGCACATGCATGAGCTGATTTGTGCGACCTACTCTGGGCTTTAATGCTGCAAGAAGCCTGTGGCGAAAACACTGTATTTTAAATAATGTAATAAAGAGACGTGTTCACTTTCTACAACAGACTCTCAATAACACAGCTCCTCTCGCTCTCTCTTACCCCGCACTTTACTCATTCATATAGTCATTTATTAAGAGGAACTCACTTGGATAATGTGTAAGGAAGGTACCATCTTAAACTGTGGTAATATGATTTAAAAAATATATATATTTATATACTGTATATGTATATATATATATTAAAAAAGAATTATTAAATGCTACTTTGTGGCGACATGCAGCAGATCGCATCAGTGCATTTGTAATTACATTTAAGACGGAAGATAAAGCAATTTACCATCATGGAGAAAAAAACCTCTTACTTCATTTTTATGTCTCACCACAGCCTCGCAGCGGAGATCAGGGAAAGGAAATGTGCGCCCAAAAACTACTACATTCACTCAGGTGCTCTGACAAAATGACATGAATTTTTAAAAAGACGACACACCCGCGTGCGGTGATACGTGATACATACGGTGATGGATTAACTGTGTGCGGGCGCTCGTTCAGCGCCTGCTGCGGACTGTTATTTGCGAAAGTCGCTGATTCACAATCAGCCGTGACGTTAAACTGTCTCACTGCACTGACACTCTAGATCACAGTTGTCAAACTGGCGGCCCCGAAATCAATGCCCATGGCATAATGAAAACTTGACAAGTGACATGACATGACATGACATAAATATAATATATAATATATATAATACTATATAATATATAATAATATTTGCCAGCAATATTTTTAATTTTATAATAGTAATATAGTGTTATAGTGTTTTAAGTCCAAGAAGCTGGTTACTGAAACACTATTTCCTGCATTTTGAGGTGCACTTTTGTGGAAAACAGGCAAGTTTGTCTGTCTTCTTCCTCTTTTCCTCATTTTTCACAAAAGTAACTTTGTATCTTTTTTTTGTATAAACAAAAGTCCTTATTTTTATATAGCAGAAGGGCATTATATATCAACTGTAAATACGCCAATAGTGGGAATTAAGCACACTGTTCTCCACAAACATCCATTTATCGACCTTTATGAAAGATAAGGCTTCCTATTATTCAAATTTTGATCTCCGCGTCAAGCGCCCCCCCCTCACCACTACAGTTGTTGCCGGTCGAATCGTGCTGACGTTTTTGTTGTTGTTTTTCCCCCGGTTCACTGACAGTTATTGCCACCAAAGAAGCCAAAAAACTCCAAAATACTCCTATAGTTATCCCCACTATTTGTGGTACTTTTAGCAGAAATGATGGTGTTTGCTGTCTTTATTGGTTATAAATGTGGTTTGGGCTCAATAAATGACATGTAGGTAGGGTTAGATAGAACATACACCTGGTGAACACTGAGAAAAGACGATGGTTTTTCCACATAGTGTCGTAACCATCTAAATCATGTGGATGTCTGTTTATGTCTCACTCTGTCTGTTTATACCATTCCCCTGTGAGACTTTTGCCTCAGACACTACAGTGAGGTACGAAAAACAAGCAAAAACGGGGGAGAAACTCCATTCATTCAAAAATAATATGACAAGGCGGTTTAGCTGTCAGGTAGTTTTCATTTGTGTGGATGACGCATCGCTAGTTTTATCAAAGCGCTCGTCCGTATCTGACGCGACGTGACAAATCTGTTGTTTAACACTTAGTCGACGCTCACCAACGAACGGGACAAAACTATCTCGATGCTTAACATCTGCAGTCTGACAACGCGGTGCAGTGATGATACATTAATCTGATATGAATAATTCATGCCGCGTCAAGTCGGATTTTAATTCAAGCTAAGCAACTATTCCGCCGGGTCCACGGGCGAATAAATATGATTGAGTCTGTGTGGCATTTGGGATCGTCGTGATTGTTTATAAAAATTAATCAGTCAGCTGAGTGGGAGGGTAATTACGCGGCACGCACGCCTTCTGTAAATACAGAGGAAATGTGCACACATACGCATACACAACCAACACCGTGAGACAATATGCGGTTGAAGAAAGTGAATTTGGATTAAAGGAATCAATATTTGAGGGCAAACAAAGTCTGCCAGCCTGTAACGGAGGAAAGTTCTGCTGCCAAGGAAAATTAAATATGTGTAGAATCTAATCAAACCAACCCGCGAAGAAAACCCTTCTTAACATTCAGTCAGGGTTCACAGCAACAAACATGTAAATGAAAATACTGACCCTCAAGTATGAATTTAAACACAGCTGTGTCAAGATTAGGGTAAACTGGAAGGGGCAGAACAGTGTCGGGAGAAAAAGCCAGACACAAATGACCGTGTCTTGTTCTGGGTACTGATTAGTGTCAGAGGCGTGTGTGTGTGTGTGTGTTTACATGTCCGCGTATGGCTTTCACATCCAGTCACCTCAGTCTCAGTGTGCGAATGTGCTCACATAAACCAAGGTCACGCTCACATTTACAGGCTAAAACACACACACACACACACACACAGATACAAATCCCAGAGGCAATGGAAAACAGGGAGCGGGCAGAGGCCAGCAACTGAACCGTCGTTGTCTTCATTTACAGTTAATAGAACCATGTTGTGACGCCACTGCTTTGTGATTGAAACAACGTTCAATACATCCACGTTCAATACATAGACTTAATGCTCTTTGTTTCCTATGTTGTGAATAAATGGAGAAATCCTGCACCTTTCTTTTCTTCAGTGTGTCAGATATCGTCCTTTGTCGCTACATTGCAATATACAGTATTGATTACCACAGAATTGTTGTATTGTGATAGTATTGGTATTGTGGACCATGTATCGCATATCGAATTGTATCACTATTCAGCCTAAATGCCTCTGAGTAAGAAAAAACACCCTCTATGTGTATGCTGGCTCCTGTGCATATAGGTCACAATAGCAACAACGTTCCCATGCATTAGCATCTCACGTGCACGTCATATCCACATATTAGTATGTTGGGATATTTCTAAATGCACCATTTTGTGAGGTTCTGTTACTCTCAGAGCAGGTGCAGGTTAGTGTATGGACACTTAGACATAACAACCAGACTATTATGCTCTACGTGGTGGAGGAATCGTCTGAAATGCTTTTTATTTACTTTAAATGGGGGGCGAATTAAGCATTGCTGAACTGCATTATGGTAAAGAGTTACTCTACAAACTGTGTTGTGTTCTTCTGCGAAAATACCCTAGTTACGCATAGCGTATTGTATGAATAGCTACAGTCAGCTGGGATTGGCACCAGCAGAAGGTGAGTGAGTGAGCATGTACCATTCCAAACCACACAATGGCAAACTGGACTGCATCCTGGACAATCGAACCACTTTATGCAAATATTCCCACACACACACACACACCACCCAACAAAATGATGTATTTAAACTCAAACACCACACCGTCCAAATGGGAGTTCTTGGACAGGGACGCCCACCTGGTTGCCAGTGCTTTCGTCACCCAATTTGACCTTCACCAAGCCATCATCACTTTAGCAAAAGTAGCATCCATTGCTACATGAATAGCCATGACTGGTAACACCCAAGGGCTGCCTCCACCTGCCCAACCCTTTTTGCTAGCAGGGCGTCCTGGGGAACGATTCAAGCCTACGGAGCGATCGCCTCGCCGCTGCCATGTTTGTTTACGGATGAAATCTCGCGTAATTGCGCTTAGCTCACATCCCGCATTACATTGGCCGATTTGTTACGTGACGAGGCGTGGACAGGCGATGTTATTGGTGGACTATATGACGTCTCGGTGACCTTTATCGTGGGAAAAAAAGCACAGGTAAGCTTGAAACTTTTAATAATGTTTACAACAAAGGAATTTGGCTTCTTTGGTGGCAACAATACAACAACAACAAAAATGTTAGCACACTGCGACTGGCGAAAACTGTCGTGGGGACGCACGAATCTGAAGAAAATGACAAAACGAAGATCAAAAACGAGTTGGACCGCCCCAAACCCCCCCCCACAATAATTGCGCTTACGGCACTCGACCGCGCAGACGAAAAGGTTGCAGCCTTCTAAAAAAAATGCTAGCTAAAAGCCTGGTCAAGCGTGTACATGCAAGTGCCGCATTTTCCAAAACAGTTACCCGACACGTGTGCTATTGACTGTGACATTTGGACACGGTGTTGTGAAGGTGTCTTGTCCTGAATATTCTCACTGTGACGCTGACGGCGACGACACCTGAAATCCGTTGCATCTGGACACGATGATCTCCAGGTGACCTAAAATTCAAAATGCCAATCGAAACAGGACTTGGAGGAATATTGCTGCTGCTAGTGTTGTGCAATGGGTTATAAGAACTGTGTTTTTCCCCCATTAAAATTGCATCTACATAGTGGGAGGAAGTAGGTTATACTATGGGGAGGGGGTGACACACTTCAGGCTTTTCAGGCTGTCAAAGATTCGGACGATTCCCGGCACTGTAATAATGCAGAGGACCACGAGGTCCCTGTGATGTGGGTTGTACGAAGAGACTCCACTGGCTGTGCAAAGACTTTTTCTGAACAAAAGCGAAACGCCCGCAGCCGATTCAGATCACAATTACAAAGGAATAATAAATGAATCATAAAAACTTAGCTTCCGCTGGTGCAAAAAAAGCCCAATCATGAGCAGTTAAAACTAAATATTAAATCTACTTCTTCAAAGAATTGGATTAACTCCAGAATGTCTGCTTTTTAATATTTTATTCTTCCGGGAAATATTGTTTGACTAAAAGCTCCAGAGGTGCAGAACAAGCTCCCGTACTGAAACAGGCCAGTTAGGCTTTAATAACATTCGTCATGAGCCCTCACTCTGACTTCTTTGATTTAACCCTCATCAATATATCATCATTCTCATGATTAGTCATGCAGTAAAAAGGCAGAAGAAAGTAAATGGCATAATAATCCTTCTCTTCAAAATGAAATGTTTAATCAATCAGAAATAAAAGTGAGATTTGTCTGAAGAACCTTAAGGTCACGCAAACTTACGACATTACTAATTCAGACCACAATATAAATTGGCATGGTTTATTATCAGTTAGAAGCAAAGAAACTAAAACATGATTCACATTTAAGGAGGTGAAATCAGGGAACTTAGTTTTATGACAAAGAGAAAAATACTCTTTTAATTAATAATCGATAATTTAATGCAGCCCTAAATCAGATCCTTGGCAGTTTTCACTGGTTTATACTGGAGCTACTATAACCAAGAAATGTTTACTTCATCACACTTTTGATTACATCAAAACTCATTTATCGGCCCGATCCTATTATTACACAGGGTGCAGGAAACTAAAGTGCCTACTATACTATTAACGTTTCTGAAGTGGACATTGTGTCACCTCAGTCTTATTACACTTCTTTTGATGTAGAAATGAATCGAAAAGTCAAGTTTATAAAGTAGCTTTCTTGTAATTGCTGTGAATTCAAAACATGTGGTAAAAATGTCATTCATCTTGCTTAACTACTGACCTTCTGCCATTAATCACAGTTAAGAAAAATGTATCATTCGACAGCGCTGCACCAAAACCCACTGTCCTCCATGCCGCTGGAGCAACAAAGATTCAGAGGAATTCAAAAGTATGGGCAGTTGCACACAAAAAACTGTCAGAGTGAATAGTTATTTTGCATTTTCTGACCCTTCCAGAGGAGTCTGTCTTCGCTCCTTTCTCCTTATTTGCGTTTCGTGAAGCATGCTATCCACGCTGACAGTCCATGAGCTCAGAGCACAGAGATAGGATGCAGCGGGGATTGCACACGACTGAATTAGGTTACGAGAAACTTCACGGCCTGTGAACTGGTTTTCAGTTCCGTGTACAATCAGCATTACTCAAAAAATATCAAAGCAAAATGTGGCGAGATTGTGGGTGTGCGCGCTCGATATCAAACCTAGTTTTTCCATATCACATGATCAGGGTGTTTCTGGTACACTCAGGCATGAGACTGACTTTAATTGGGTGGGTGTGAACCTCTCCCACAGAGGTTTTTGAAGTGAGACTGAAGAGAAAGAACCAAACACTTGAGTGGGAGTCGCAGAGTTAAAAGCGAAGAAGAGAAGTTAAAAACAAAGATTGTGCATATATACAGCCAGTGGCAACCCACTGTGATGTTCTTCAGTGGTTTGTGAAGTGATTGTGATGAGTGTTTGACTGAGAGGGTAGAGTTTGGAGCTGTCAGAGTGAGGACTGGTAGATTGCAGCCGTCAATCGCGCCATAGCCACACCCGAAAGCATATCCTGCTTTATCGTCGGTCTGGAACGAGTCCATAGACTCCACAGGAAAATAGAAAATAATAGAAAATAAAACTTAACCAGCAACAATTTGGCCCAGCACAAACCGAGTAAACAAATACATATTTTTTTACTTTATTTTTTTTTACAAAATAGGGGGTCTTAAAACCATAAACTTTGTATTTGAATTATTGTTGTTTGATCGCTGAGAATCGATTCCTACTAAATATGCAGTCGCTGCTGATGGAGGCGCCTCACTGCCACTGCTGCTTCGAGAAGCCTTAGCATTTAAGCTAGCGAGCTTTATCGCTAAGGCGTTAGCATTTAAGCTAGCGGACTTTATCGCTAACTGGTTGGCATTTAAGCTAGCGGACTTAATCGCTAATCGTTAGCATTTAAGCTAGCAGACTTAATCGCTAACTCGTTAGCATTAAAGCTAGCGGACTTTATTGCTAGCACCTTAGCATTTAAGCTAGCTGACTTTATAGCTGATGCCTTAGAATTTATGGGCTGACTTTATCGCTAACGCGTTACCATTTAAGATAGCTGACTTAACCGCTAACCCGTTAGCATTTAAGATAGCTGACTTCATCCTCACAAACTTTTTTCAGAGCTTATGAACAACAAACGGATGGATTATTAAGTGGCCGGATTCGAGAATAACTGGACACCATGAGACGAACAGACACAGTAGTTACTTCTGAGGTGATGACATGACGCCAACGATGAAACAAAAGCACCCCAAATCTCTTACCTCCTATCTTCTTATGGGGCGAGTTTTAATTAATATCATTAATCTACGTTACGTTAGTGTTCATTACGGGTTCATTACAGTACATTTTATGGGCAGCCCGTGGCCAAGTGGAAAGGGAACTTGGCTCGTAACTGGAGGGTTGTCGGTTCAAGTCCCCACCAGGTCAAAAGGGCGGGGGTACCCCTGAGCAAGGTACCCAACCCCACTGCTCCCCAGGCACTACTCAGTGTGGTAGCCCACTGCTCCTAATTCTAGAATGGGTCAAATGCAGAGAAATAATTTCCCTAAAGTATAAAATCACATACAGGGATTAAAAGATGTTTTTTCATGCTGGACGCTGTCTTTTAATAATCCACTGTGCAGAACGTTATGTGGCTCCATTGTTATCTCATATAATACGGTCAGTTTCTCATAGATTTACATCAAATCTGACTATACTGCAACCGGTGGAGAAGCCCCCTGATGGTAAAGATCAGGATGGTATGTCACTTGTGATATCCAGCATATGATATTCACGCACATACAGGATATATATACATCTACAAAACGTCTACCTGCTGTTCACCTCCTAACATGTCGAAGAAACAGAGACAAGTTCTTTCATGAGGCTGTGGATCTGTTTCCCTGATCCACTTGGTTAGGACTTTTTCGGTAGCAAATTATTGATTTATGTCGTTTTTCTTTGTGCGTTGGTACACAAACAGTTTTCCTTGGAGCTAGACATGTGATGCCGGTGGAGCTCAGGAAGAGGAAACACTGGAGTTGCAGAGTAAGAGAAAACTTCAGAGTCTGAGAGCAGGATGGGGGGAGATTTAATACCATGTCATCTCCAGAGAAAAGAAGAGTATCTTTGTTTCAGAGAGATACTCGTCCTGGATATTGAACTTTTAAACACAGGCATACCTTCATGCTAATTTATTTACCATGGGAAAAAATCCCTGACTTTGTTGCTTTTGCTTATGAATTATTCTCCTTTTAATTTCCAGCGGAATAGGCACAGGAGGCGGATCGCTGCTTAGCGCGCTCCACATTTGGTATTTGCATCTGGAACTGATTTAGTGTAAACCTTATTACAAGTGCTCATGCACATGCCGACCGAATACTAGGAGTGACCTGATGACTGCGATCCAGGTTCAGCATCACAGATGTGTGGATGGTCATGTAGCAGATTACAGGCTTCAGCATCAAAGATTGTTTCTGTAAGGGTGAGCCCCAGCTGTGCCTCACCACGCAGGGCCCGTCTACAGACACAAAAACAAACCTCTGTCCGACTCCCACAACCTCCTGCTGTACACCTCTGATAGCAAGCCGCCTCTTTCCCTGAAATGATGACCAGCTTGTGTTAAGCAAACCTTTGCGGTGTAATGAATCATATCAGAGAGGACTTGCTTACTGACGTGATTAAAGCTCGGCTGGAGCATAATTTCCACTCACTGAACAGAAACGCAGTCAAAGGGATTACACTCCTCATGATCCCTGGCTTTCCTGAACCCACTCCCTCAGTGAGCGTGTGAAAGAATCAGTGACTTCACAATAAATCGCTCAAGCTCTTGCAACTTACTGATCATTTGTTCTCTGGTACCAACTGAGAAAAAAAAAAAAGACACTCAACTTCAACGTTTACTTGCATACAATAAGAAGACACTTTCAGCTTGCTTTGGAATTATTGATCAAACGATCTAACCATCTGTGCGGAATAACAATAAAAGCATTCCTGAATTAACAACCATGTCCACAACACATGGCAAACTGGTGTACGTTTGGATTCCACATGTAAAAAAGAGTCATCACATTTTCTCAAAATCTTCCCATTTTCCCTACATTCAAAACAAACATCACAGGATCCATGGCAACATCGCTTCAAGATGGGAATGTTCATGCCTCACTGGTCTGTGTAAAAGCTAAAATCTGTATATCTTTATATCTGTATAAAAAGGGGATGTGCGTGTGTAGCCCATCATACTAACTGGATAAAATAACTAAGGCCTTGATGTTGTTGTTTTTTGGACATTCCTGTATTTATTGAAACCGTTTTTATTTAAATGTTGATGCTCAGTGCTAAATCAAACAGATTGTGGTGTGGATAAATCATGTACCATTGACTTATTTAGCACCCTGGTTGGTAAATGTTGTAAATGTGAGGGTTTATTCATATAAAATTGGATTTGTGCGTGTGTAGTTACACACAAGGTCCTCAGGCTGCCACTTGATGTGCGTAGGTGGTAAATGTGAATATAGATAGTATAGATGCTAAGTTTGTCCCGGGGCTTCAACGGTACGGCAGGTACAATTTAAAACATGCACCCTCTGGGCATGGGTTACTGACACAGTAGAGCCAACTCCTTGGTGGTAACTTTCCATCCACCATTTTGTCCTCTGCTGTGATGGTGGCCACAACCTGTGTTTACACTAAGTTTCCAACAGCCGAACTGTTGCTGTATAAATAGAGTTTCACCAAGGCTTCAGTGCGTGAATTCCGTCGAGTAAATGATGTTTGCCAAGATCTCACACCGCCCTCACTCCTCTGCCACCCCAGTTGCTCGAAGCGTTTATCCCAATGCAGGCAGTGCAATGCTGCTGCTGCTGATGATGATGATGAGTCTACTGTGCTGTTGCCAGTCTTGGCGTTAAAAATCAAGCCTCTTCCTGGGCTGAATTGATTTGGAAGTGACTTGAATGGGATGGGCATTCGTCTATATTTAGCAATTACTCCCCACTGATTTGATTACTACCAATATATTAGAATTACTACTGAATTACTGCCTTACTGTAGTAAATGTCCACTGAACTACAAATATGACCGTTTTAGATATCCAGAAGACTAGTTTTAAGATGCCACAAGTGTGACTAAAGTGAGGATTCCATGAATAACACGAGTTCATATATATATACTGTATATGTATACATGTATGTATATATGTATATGTATATATATATATATATATATATATATATATATATATATATATATATATATACATATATAGATATATATGTATATAATATCTAATATCCACATGTAGACATCCACCCTGCATGTGTTAGTAACAGGGTAACAAGGAGTAACCATGGTAACAGCTGTGTGTCAGAAACAGGGGAAGACGAGCTCAATGTAGACTATGTTAACATAACTATATTGTGATATGAATGATATGACAGAATATCTTGATATCATTTTAAGCTTTTAAGCAGAACAGATGTTTGGGTTTTTCTTTGGCCGACGCCCAAGACAAGTTTTGGAAACCAGGGCACCCAGTGGCCCATAGTTGATGCCAATGATTTTGGCTCATATATTGGAGCTGATTTTCTTTCTTTTTTCAATCCATCTGACAAAAAAACCAACCATTTAATGATAACAAATAATAAAAAAATTTATTAACTTCAGTAAGCAACCATTCTACATGTCATATCTACACTACAGTTCAAATATATACAGTATTTTCAGTAAAATTATGTTTAAACTGAATATTAAGTCTCTGAGAACACAAAATGAGTAATTTGTAATAATTGGCCCATTAATTAGTAATAATCAGCCTATGCTGATTATCAAAAAATATGATTAATTAGTCTTTTTCTACTTTTATGTATGTAAAGCAGGTAAAATACCAGTTTAGCTTATGAAATAAGTCATTGTCTTGATGTGTGTTCGTCAGCTGTGCTCGTCTTTTCTTTTAGTACCAAGGTTGTTGTTTATTTGTTGGAAAACAAAGAAGTCGAGTCTGCAGTGGTCCAGCTGTCTGACAACAGCTTAGTCCAAATTGCTTACTTCCCCTGACAATACAGCACAGTCTAGTCTTTTAGCAAGGACGTAACCACCCTCCGTCGGGAGGACATTGTGATTGCACTGAACAAGGACTGAAACGGTGTCTCATCAAGCACAAGAGTTATCCTTCATGTGGTCATTTAAAGAGCGACCTCTGCAAAATACACCTTCGATGCCAAGAGATCAGCTCATAATGAATTATGGCAGCTTTCCATTATGCAGTTCTGGCACTACTCGCCTGGTGCTTTTTTGGACAGAGGAGTTTGGAGTTTGAAGCAACGGAAAACCACGTGCCTGATACCAAACCGAGTAGTGCTTGAACTGTAAAATGGAAAAGCTCCTTTAGACATTTCACATGGCAGGCAAAGACCATTTGTTTTTCATCGTATGTTTCATTCGATTGCACCAAATACAACTTACTGTGACTTTATAAAGGTATCATTTATGCCAAAGCTTGAAATAAACTTACTCCTTACTTTCTGTCGAAGTAAGGAGGCATTTTTGAGAAACAGATGGTGTGCGCAGTTGTTTTGTCAAGAAGGAGTTTCCTCTACATAACTGAATTCCATCGATCATGCAAATGATGGCAGCATAAAGCCTTTATAGATATAGTTCTTAATTGTCCGAGATTGTTTTGCTCATGGCTCATGTCCACAACAGTACGGGAGTAGTGCAAAGGAGTGTGATCCATCAGCTGTGGCAAAAGAAAGAAAAAAAAAAAGAAGAAAAAAAAACCCACACCCAGAGGACTGCACTTCATTTGCAACGGTCTGATGATTTGTTTCAAAGGAGGAAGCCATTAGAACCAAAGACATGATGGACAAAGTGGTCACGTTACAGTGGCTCACAGTAATGACAGTGAATACTGCTGCTGACAAAAGAATGTGGAGGCTTAAACAAACACAAGACAATTATAGATATGTGTATATAGATATATGTATATATATATATATATATATATATATATATATACATATACATATATATATATATATATATATATATATATATATATACATATACATATATGTATATATATATATATATATATATATATATATACATATATATATATATATATATATATATATACATATATATATATATATATATATATATATATATATATATATATATATATATATATATATATATATATATATACATATGTATATATACATACATATATGCTCATATATACATATATAAATATATACATACATACATATTTCTTTGTTTCTATGCCACACTGAGTTGACAAAGGTGATAAGAATGTGACAGGAACAGAACAGGAAGATGAAATAATCTCAACAGTCTGACCCAAAGATAAATCAACTCTGTGTCACAAAATGATGGAACTAATAAAATAATAAAATATGTTTTCCTGTTACAGGAAACCTTGCCATGATCTCATAAGCAAAGTCCAAATTTGTCACAGTGGTTTGTTCTTTATCCGTGGAAATAAATCATGCATGAATGCAATTAGGGGGGAATAAATATGTATGAGGCTTGCATGTGCCTGTTGATTGAATGTTTGCTTTCGTGTACTTTCAGACAATTCAGTACCGTTTCTTTCTCTGTTCTCAAGGTTAACTTCCTTGCAACAGTTACATTTAAAACAAGCACTGCAACACAAAAATAATGGGAACACGCTATATATACAAATCCACGGCAGCGATACTTGAACAGCACTTTTTCATGTCTAATACCGACACAAATATCACACTCTTAATTATCTACAGAGACAGATACAGGTGCTCTTTCTGTCATTTGTCTTAAAATATGTTTCACAGCTCAGACAATCACACACACATTGGGTGCATCCCAGTGGTGTAGTGTGGTCTACTGTAGTGAGTATAGTATATGTAGATTCGGGGGGGTATTTAAATACTTTTCTAAAAGAAATCTTCACCTTTTAATCGCAAAAACAAATTGCTTGAGTGCAAGTACGGTGTTGGTACGCATAATTGTGCAACTTTAAAGTGGTTATACGGTAAATCCTAGCCCTTTTGTGGTGTGTATACAGCGTATACCTGCATATTATGTAGACTACACAACTGGGGCAGCCCCTGGTCAAGCAGAATGGAACTGCCAACACCTACACCTACAAAATGTTGTGGAGTTTTGAGAGCAGAATTATAGTCAGATATGGAGTAAAGTGAGCACATAAGGGAGGAATTTTAGAGTTTGGGTGCAGAAGAGGCGCAGATGGAGAGAACGGGGTTGTACGGGCGCAGGAGGTCTCTGAGATATTGAGGTTAAAGGTTACAGCAAGCTTTGAATGTTAATAATAGAATTTGCGGAGTTTTTGTCATTAGAGCAAGTGGCAACCGCTTGTGACGTCACCCACAGGAATCTGAAATCTCATTTTGAAGCATCCAGAATCGATTGCGATCTGGCCCGTGACCATGTTGAGGTTTTCCAAACTGAAGGTCAGAGGCATCATCTGCATCCAGGCTCCTATTGGATGACACCAACTGTCAATCACGTTTGTGTCCACGCTTTATTATCCATTTTCCTCTAAATTAAAGAAGACCCAACGTTAGCAACTGAGACCATAAACTTATCAGGAAAATGTTAAATAAAGTGTAAAAATTGTCATTTTACCATAGACCATTCAAACTATGTAAATGTTTTACATACGTCTATGGATGTATAGATGTAGAGCTAAGATTTGGAGCCAGTAAATTACCACCACGTGTGTCCTTTGACAAGTAAAATGAAAATGTGAATGGTAGTGAATGCGATCACGTCCCCCCCGCGCGCCAGTGCTGATGTTGCATAAGAGTTGTTGGACGGCGTCAGTGGCAGCGAGCCAGTGGCTGCAGACAGAAAGCAGCTGAAGATGAAAAGGCATGCACACAAGAAATGGAAACCGCTCAGCTAAATCTTCCTAAATGATTTAGACACATGGCATAAAGTCTCTGTGCATCTTAAAATGTAACACACACACACACACACAGGAGCATTTAAAACCTGTCTGGGGTCTTTGATGTACATTTTGCTCTGCATTTGAAAAGCTGGACGTGAATTTGCTGTAGATCACATTAGCTCCTGGAGCGCATTAATTCCAAACATAAGGCCAATCGATGGCATGTTTTGTCCCGTGGGGGTTTCCGCCGGCCGTGGTCTGACTCCCAAATCGTTCACAGCTTTACATTGACAGGCTAATTCCTCCTCTCTGTTATATCCACACTTAATACTACAGGGGGTCACTTTTCAAATAATAATAAAAGAAATACATGATGCATTGAAGTGTTGTGACCAAAACTGCGTGATTTTGTGGCAGTAAAAAGTTGCAGTGTGTGCTTTTAAGGTGTTTTTTTGCAATTAAACGTCTGGCCAAGAGAAAGCTTTGTTTGTGTATGATGACAAATGAAGGGCTAACAGAAGGTCTATCCCATCTGAGGCAAATGCATCTAAATATCTGCAAATTAATTACAGTTACGCGTCTAGTTCCAGTGTCATTATGATGTTATGACATCTTTAAATAAAGGTGGACTGTATCACCAGCATTCTTTGCATACTGATAACAAATTAACATTCAATAAAACATGACTTGGAATTTCATTTTCAGGACTCCCTTAGACCATATTTGTAAGAATACTGTGAATGCAATTTCACCTCCATACAAAACGACGTTTTTTCTTCAAAATGAAAATGATCATCTCATCACAACTCCTTTACAAAAGAAAGCGTACGAGTACCATTCGTGGATGTAAATTTAAATCTGCCACTGGATTTCATCTGCTTTGTTATCACCGAGTCTGACGAGCCTCGGTCACAGATCTGTGAATAAAAAGCCGGGCTTTTAGCAACATTAAAGAACACATCATTATCCACTAACATCATAACAAGTGAAACAGAAAATCCATTCAAAAATATGACCAATTGTTTGACAAGCCTCTGCAGCAGCATGTTATAGTGCGAGAGAAAGGATGAGACACCACAAGGACCCGTCAGACTCTGCTCAGTGGACGACAGTGACTGATGGATGAGGCTCACACATCATACTCTGCTTCCGTCTTCCATCATGTGGGGGGGAAACTTTGTGAATATATTAATAACACTGTGCAAGCTGTGAGATGTTCACACACACACACACACAGTCGAGTGAAAATTGTTGTTTCTAAAGCCTGTGTGTGTGTGTGTGTGGGACACTGTTCTTACAAAAACAGGCTGTGGTACGGGTTCAAAACAAAGGATTACATCCCTTTAGCAAATACACTGTGTGAACTTCACCTGTCTCTCTCTCTGCCTGGCACACAAATCCTCACAATTCTATTCTCCTGCGGTCTCGCCATTAATTGGATCGATTGTGTTTTTCTTAACATCAGCACAAACACTGTCAAGTACCACAAACATTCGGATCAATCTAATACAGCCGCACAAGTGTCTTAACCGTTCAGAGTGTGATATTCATGAGAGATTATTCTGTTTTGTTAATGATGATGTTGTTGTTGTTGTTGTTGTTGTTGTTGTCTTAAAGGGGCTCACTGGGAACACCATGCAATGTCCCATTTAGATATTAATATGAAATGATGGATGAGGCTCTTGCCTCAGGCCTTTTCAAAACGCAAGATATGAATAAAAAAATAAATAAATAACAGAGAAAACAAGATTATGTTCATTGATTTCAATGAGCCTGTCAAAATTAATATTTCTTTAAAAAGCTGACAAGAGGCTGTGATGGGGAGAGGGACAAAGTCCAGCGTCACCAATCCATGTCTAATAATAGAGGACTATGTTTAAAGAGTTTATATCAACAATTATATGAGACTACCAAAGCTGAGCCTAATGACTGGAAGAAAAGACAAATTATAAGGCTAGTTGGGCTTAACCAACGCCATATCAACATATAAACACAAAAAAAAAAGAATACATTTAAACTTAACAACCTTTATGCAACAACAAAGTCACTTTCTGAACAGTGAAGAAACAGCCACACCTCATGTGTCATTAGCAGCTTCTTTTACCAAGTGCTAGATGGGAAAAGAGTGACTTACCACCTCTTCCAGACCAAGATTTTCCAGACTTCCTTTTAGAGCTGAAACAATTACTCAATGACGAAATTAACTGTCAACTATTTTGATAATCGATGAATTCCAAAGTAGTCTTACTGCGATTTTTTTATCCCGTGCAAATTGGCCATTAATATTCCAGATGTCCTGCGGTAAAAATCCACCCATGTAAAACGAATCCTGTGCGAAAAGTGAGGTGGACTTTAAGTCAAGCTGTCACTATGGAAACTGTGATTTGTTTGCACAGTGCTGACTTAGAAAGTTGAGGTGATTCCGAAATATTAAAACTAAAAGGAAAGTTCCACAATTGTGATAATAAATACAGCGGTTTTTACAATCCGGGACATTGTTTTCATGGTCTCTGCTTTGCTCGTCATTACATGCATTAATAAAATGAATTTTTCAAAATGCCTCGTTAATGCAGCTTCGGCTAAATTGCCTCTTTTCAAAGAGGCGATATTAAGGACTGAATACATTGTTGAAAACCCATTTATGACTGCAGATGTATGTGTGTGTGTGTGTGTGTGTGTACCATTTTCCCAATCGTCTTTTACCACGCTGCTGAATCAAAACTTCAACGCCTAATCACCCTCTTCTTCCCTCTTTGTGAAACTGAATCATCAACAGGCAACAATATCTTTTCTTTCTCCGAAAATGTCAACTCATGCAGAGACGGAGACAAAGGACTTCGACATCCTGAGGCAACACAATCTGTGTTATTGAGTTTGGATTGAAAGGGGCGGCAGTCACTGTGATTTAAAGAAGGCACAAAAAAAAAAAATAAATAAATAATGATCCCGTGGCCAACTTACCTGTAAATGGGATCCTGCATCACCATCATTTTGCTCTCGTCCCACGTCCACTCCTTCTTCTGTGGAAACAGAATCAGCTTTAAAAGACAGAAACAAAGAAAGAAAGAAAAAAAACATACGACGACCAAGACTTTAAGAAACACAACACGGAAAACGCATAATATTTCCATATTTGAGAAATTTCGGACCATTTGATTCAATTTACCCTCCGGCTTAACGTTACAGTCAAAATGTCAAGAAAACAAACACCGAGGAATTATTCGTATTGATTTCCATCTCCACAGAGCGGCGGTGACTCTATAATTCGGTTGCTCCCGTCCGTGGTCTCTCGTTGCCTCCGCCGCCACACGCCGAGACGCACAAAAGACCGATGACGGTCACACTTGACATTTTCAGCTGTGCGGCACGGGGGAGACGATCCACAAAAGAAAAAACAGGTGGAGGCCTAAACATCCATTTAGCGTCATTTTAATACAGGCAGACAATGAATGTGATATTGAGCCTCTGAGGAGTGGACACCTCTAATATTCACCTCATCGGCTCATTCAAATTGGGCCATTCATTCAAATCACTTCATAACATTCTTTCTCCCTCTAGGCTTCTTCTCAGACGGGCAAAATTACGTGCATAAAAATTGTTTATAATAACCTAGAACAAAACAGCTGAAACTCTTTTCAATTGGATCTGAAGCTCTATATAAATTTTATATATACATATATACATATATATATATATGTATATGTATATATATATATATATATATATATGTGTGAATAATGTTCTCGTTTCTGCTCCATATAAGAAAGAAATCATTAAAACTTTGTTTTTTTGGACAAAACAAAACATTTGACAACACTGATTGAAATTTTTCAACATTTTCTCCGTTAATCGCGAAACTGGTCGACAGATGAATTGAGTATGATAACGATCGTCTGTTGCAAGACGAGTTCAATGACTGCGTTTGGTTCATCACATCCACAGTTTTCTATGCACACGGCATTGAATTTAAGTATTCATTTACAAAGGAAACTGAAGTTTTTCCATTCCCCAAAAAACCCCACAACCAATGTCTTTCACCTGCAGCCTCCAGCAGCCGGGAAGTCAACAAGGACATGGTTATAATCGATAAAGTAAGTCTCACTGCATCAAACATCTGTGTCCGTATAGCAATTCATCTTAGGAGATATATTTTTGGGAACAACCCTAAGTGTGAAAAATCACATTTTCCACGTTCAAACTACTGGTGGTACCTGGATAAGTCAAAGTTCCTCACGCCATCAAGGATCACGCAGTCCTGACACGATTAAACGCGCATTTAATATACTTTCTGAATTCTGTGTTACACAAAAAGGACCTGACTTTCAAATCCACGCATATATACATAACCGTGCATTTATACTGCTGCACTGAACACGTCGCTCCGAAGAGGACCATTTAGACAACCCAGTTACGGCAACAGTTCAACAGTTCAACCCAGTTCAACAACACATACAAAACCACAAAGTCTTTCAATCGAAACAATCAGTCAAAAAAAACACCAAGCCACTAAAATTTAAATTCAGCTTCATTTAGTTGAAACAACAAAAAAAAAAAACTCCCATGGTTTATGCAAAGATTAATCAGGCATCCAATTCTTCACGAAACAACCGGGGATATGGCGCTGATTTGCCTTCATCTGCTAAAAGACTTTGCCTGGACAAATTGGCTTTATTTGAATTTGAAAGGAGTTGAATTTGAAAAGACTTTAGTAACTAATGAAACAGACAAAAATGCTTAACTTAAAATAATAAGCAGTTTGGCTTGGTTTGTCTCTCAAAGATAAATGCAAACGCAAAACAATTATGTGTCAATGTTTTTGCAATAATCACAAAAAAATCACGGCCTAAGTCAGGGGTGTCAAACGTACGACCCAGCGGCCAGAAGTGGCCCACCAGTGGGTCCAATACGGCCCCCTGGGTGAATTTGTGAAATATTATATTTTTCAGCTCCAGAAACCTGTGGCTAAATGTTGTCTTTGTTTCCATTGACTGCTTTTTCCACCTATCACACTCCATATCTCACCTGGGTCCATCTCACTCTGTCACAGTGGATTTCACTCGTCAGCCACACAGGACCTGGAGACACATAGCGTCCCAGCACACGCACACACACACACACAGCGCATTTGTTTTTAAATCACGTAAATGTGTCTTATTATACTCTCATTCCTACTCAGAGCCTTTATCCTGTCTCTGTATTTTGTCCTCTGCTGTCTCATAAAGACACAAATCAATCATTTCCATCTGCCACCATGCAGATGGAGACAGAAACAACTCAAACTAACTCAATATTTTACAACAATTATACTAAACTGCAAATAACAGGATTAAGAATTAGTTTTCTCCACAGTTGAAACTTTTCTGAGTTCCCTGGCTGAGCGTCTGACTTGCAAACTAAGACGTCACCATATTTAAACAAATTCCTTTGTGCTTATTGAGAGTATTTCTGGACCCAGACAGTAAGCGCGCTTGTTTTTCGTGGTGGATTCGGCCGACTTTGTGTAGCACACATCAGTCTAAATTCTGCCTCTTTTAATTTGTGTATTGGAAGAAGAAGAAGAAGAAAAAAAAAAGGTTTTGGTTATGGCTTGATCCAATACGGAAGAGGATTAGGGCCACACAGGAAAAAAATGTTTGAGTTCTGAGTTTAAGAATTAAAGGCAGGATTCTGAGAATAAAGTCAGAATTCTGCGTTAAAGTCAGAATATAAGCACTCTGACACAAGCAGTCCATCACGCTCCAGCACTTGTATCCAGCAGCGCCCGAAATCAGAGGCTACGAAGCCGCACAGCGCGCGCGAGCTAGCCGTTAGCACCACGCTAGCTCATCCTGAGGCGAGCGGCTAAAACGACATTATTTCACAAACCAGCGCCACCTGTCATATCAGTAATATCACTTGATCAAGCCCATTCTAACATTCCACACCATAAAACAGGGGTGTCAAACATACGGCCCGGGGGCCAGAACCGGCCCGCCAGAGGGTCCAATCCGGCCCACAGGATGAATTTGTTAAAATTTCACATTAATCTAAACGTAATGTCAAATGCTCCAGATACCCGTGACTAAATGTTTGTGCCTTTATAAATCCAGTGTGCTGTGTAAATAGTACATTTAGGCACGATATTGTTGAAATTGCACTTATATTTCTCAAGAAATGTCATGTTTTGTAAAGGAGAAAAAACATATATGTATGTGGCCCCTGAACAAAAATGAGTTTGATACCCCTGGTGTAACAAGTCATTACATTAAAAAAAAGAATGTTTTATTCTCTGTCAAATTGGGTAAAAAAAAAAAAATGAATCTAGTTGAATACAAAGGCATTATGCTCGCATCACTGGTGCAAAAAATAGTAGATGTTTTTCCCCTTGTAGCCTGGTACAAGATCAAATTGTCCTGTTGTTATGAAACAGAACATGTTATCAAACACAGCTAAGGAAAAATGTCATCTTTTTTTAATGTACGAGAAGGTCACTCACTTTTTTCTTTTTCCTCAAGGCGACCTTCACACCGTCTACAGAGACCACGATGTGGACTTTCTTCTTCTTGATGTTTTTCACCTTGAACTCGTACTGCAGAGACAAAGACAGAGACACACGTGTTCATTTTTAGGGGGGGATTAAAGTGGACATGCACCCAAATATCTGTCAAGAAGTGTGGACGATGGAGCCATAGAAGAGACATAAATATTTTTTTTTAATTTTTTAAAGTTTCAACATCAACCGTAAGATTCCGTTTAAAATGCCGTAAACACAGTTTAACCTTTAAAAAACCAATACCATTACATTTAATCTGGCTGTTTGGACACTTAAGATCATTTTTTTCCCAAGTTGATCTCAAGTAAAAATGACAACTTAACTCCCTTTATAAGCAGAATCCAATTTAATCTTATTTTCATAGTTGTTTTGTTCTGACATTTTTAGATGCCTGTCTCATTTTCAGGATGTTGCATGGGCTTGCATCTCCCCCGCTGAGTGAGGAAGCAGTGGTAGAGTAACTACGGCAACCACCAGAGGATAGTGTGTTGATGAAAACTAGCTCTTTTGTTAACTCTGGCATATTTACATTCAAAGTTTAAATTGAAATATTTAGTGATATTTTGTTCCTTTTAAATAAACTGAATACAAACTTGAATAATTAATCTCAGACTGGCAGAAGTGTTGATGAAAACGGTTCAAAGTAGAATAAAAAATGCATTTATTAAAAATAAAAAAGCTCAACTTTCAGTAATACATTATATATTAAATTATATCATATACTGAGTATATACTTTTTGGCATTTTGTCTTAATTTCTACAGGGAAAAATGGTGAAAATTATAAAATTGAAATTGAGTGCAACAACTTCTGCTGCATTTTTTTCAACACAAACCTTCCACCCAGTCAAGCCTGAGAAATGACTTGGCACACAAAAGAAACATGAAGCATTCTGGGGGTTTTTTTTGTGTCTGAACTCTACACTATAGCCCAATGCACTTAATCTAGGTCAGTGCTGCAGTGATTACTACTAGTTTGATAACTACGACGGAGTATTAGGGCCACATTGAGAAAAAAATCAAAAATAAAAATTCAAAGACAAGAGTAAAGTCGTAAATTTACGAGAATAAAGTCGTAAATTCACGAGAATAAAGTCGTACATTTACGAGACTAAAGTCGTACATTTACAAGATGCTGTTACCCCTTGTAATAGTTGAGTTTCTTAAGGAAAACGGAGTTAATTTCATGTGGAGTTTTATTTCTGTTTTTGACTGATAAGTACATTATTAGCTCTTTCTTTTGAAGAGTTCTTCTTCATTTGCTTCTTGTTTTATTTGAACATCCTCTGCCCTTTTTTTTGTTGTGTGCCAGTTCATATTGTGAATTATCATCAACTCCTTTGTAAACTAAATTATTTTATTTAACCATATGACAGCTTGGTTACTTATGTTGCTTCCCTCCTAAACCCTAATGAGCTGGGACGCAACAATTGTACCTGTTTGTGTCTTTCCATATACTGAAGCATCATCACATGGTCGTCACCTTTTGCTTCATTTTTGTTTTGATGATGGATATTAATTAAAAGTAGTGGGACTCAATAGTGTAGCTCTGGAAGCTCTGAACCGTTTGACCATGAAATTGTTCTGTATGAGGCACTTAACCTGGAGTGTGAGAGCAGACGTGTTTCAATAGTCCCTGTCACAGGTCCACTGTTTGCGGTATGTAAAGAAACCATTTTTTTTTATAACCACGCATTTCTAACCCCTCCAATCAAATACTGCACATTAATGACGAACAGATTTCTCAAAGTAAACGTCAAACAGCCGTGCTGAATGAACAGATCGTGGCCGGCAGATCTCCGTCACGCTATATTTACACGACACTAATCAGACAGAGACGGCTCCTGTAGCCTCTAATGGAGTCGTGAGCACTGTGGAACAACTACAACTAGCTCTCCCGCAGACAACCACAATCAACGGTGTGGGGAAAAAACATTGTTTGCATATTAAATACTGTGCAGGTGTTAAAGGCAAGGATCAAGTGGTTGTTTTTTTGTATTAATGTATGCTTCCAGTGTGGCTGCAAGGACACATGCTGCCAAGTGACTGCCTACCTCCCTCTCCCACAGTTCTCTTCATGCGAATGGTATTCTGCGTGAGTGGGATGCAACTGAATTACGTAAACCCACCATAGACTGTGTATAAATAGTCTCCAGACAGCGCCAATGCACAAGAAGTGCAATTCTGCTGGTTGCAAAAACAAGTCAGTTTGAATGGAAGTCTATGGGAACACACTTTTCTCCAAACTTGTAACATCAGCAACAACATTTTTTTAGAAGGTACTGGTCTCTATCACTAGTTTTGGGTCTTCTCCAATAACACATGATGCAGATTGTTAGCATCTGCATATTAAAGTAAAGCATATTATGGGTGGACACCAGTATGATTGATGGCAGGTATTGTCCAATAAGACCCTGGGTGCACTCGCCAAATCTAGATTCTGGAGGCTTCAAAACGAGAGTTCAGATTCTGATGAAACCATGCGTGAGTGAACCCTAGAAAGATATTTGCTCCAAAACAATATTTAATGAATGTCTCTTTCTTATTGCTGAGACAGCACGAGCATGAATTTAAGTGCATGTATATTTGCGTAAGTAATGGAGCTCGTAGCATCTCATAGCGTCGGCTCTACACTCAACATACGCTTGTTTTCTTAAGAGTGGAGAAAGAAAAAGCAATGCCTGATATAGAAGTAATCGACTGGAACATGACCACTTTTTTTCCTTCCTCATTAAGATGAAAGTGTTAAAAAACGTTTTGCCTAAGTGGAAGGCAATTGAAAGATTTTATATAAATATATCACATACATGTTACCTGGTGATACAGTTACATAAATGTGCAGCCTTTCCGATAACAATGATAACATGCATACTTAACATACTCTGATCTATTGAAAAAAGGAAAATGCCCAGGATGGAGCCTTGGGGAACTCCATGGAAATAATTTGTTGACTTTCAAGGAAAAATATCTATAAATAGGTGTTATAGGTCATTTTAAGGGAAAGCTAGATTGGAAAGAGTCAAAAGTATAGAATATCCAACTTAAAACTAACTTCACAGTCCAGCACCATCTGAGTAAGTGTGCTGTTTCATGGAGTCTTCAAAGGGTTGTTTTGGTTAATTGATCATCAGTAATCCTTAAATGAGCACATTTGTGCTAGACATGCTACTACCTGTTAGCAACCATGGATGTGGAGATCTGCATCTACACATACATGATGGGCTGAGGCAGCACAGCAATCTGCAACTATTGAAGACAATCGTGTCATGATCATTTTAGCCAATTGATCAACTATTGGGTACTAATTCCGAATATGGGTACTCTGATGGAAAAAGAAAGCAAAT
Organism: Solea senegalensis; assembly: GCF_019176455.1. NCBI lineage: Eukaryota > Metazoa > Chordata > Actinopteri > Pleuronectiformes > Soleidae > Solea > Solea senegalensis. The sequence continues at coordinate 20,394,095 of NC_058034.1, forward strand.
CTGTTTACTTTTTCAACACTTTGACGAATGGAAATTGTTGAATCATGCACCTCTGAGAATTATAATAGGTTGCTAGAACCGTTGCAATCAACTCTTTGGCTTTATCGTAAAACCATCCTTAGGAAAGATGTCTCATTAAAATTACCACCAGCGGTATGCCATAAGTCAATAAAGTTCTGTTGCAATGAACCTAAATTAATTACATGTGCAATAAAGTTAAATTAATTGAATTTATTCACACAGTCTTCAGGCTTCTTTTTAAATAAAGTCTGGTTCCCTTGCAGACACAAACAGACTAATTGGCAAGCTCCTGGGCTTCCACTTAGCAGCTGCCTGTTATTATAACAGCTTAGATAAAATAGTTAAGATCAACTCACAGATTACAGTAAAATAAAACACTATGACACTGATGACACACTACTTTGTGTGTCATCAGTCACAGTCAGACTCCCTTTGAGAGTGGACACTCATTAATGCTGCAGTGGGCAGCTATCTTATACAAAAAGCCACTCTTCTATGAGCTGGAGTCACAAGGCCTGCAGTCTTGAGATGCTCCTGAATTCACCTCGAACTGAATGCTAACTTTAGGAAGTGCTGCTTGTCGGAAGGGGAAAAAAAAGGGAATGTTCAGTGCAAGAATGAAGGTATCCAGGATTAAGAATTAAAGAATGTGAGGGAAACCAGATTAAGGTGAACTCGATGAAGCCATGTTTCAACTAGTGGAACGGTTTGGTTCGGAACAGTACGATAGATACTTTTTTGCATTTTCATTAGGAATAGTACCAAAATAACTTCTTCCATTCTTTGGTACCCTTCCCTTGGGGTACAAGAGTGAAAGGGTACAGTACGGTCAGGGTCCCATGATTGGGCGACAGAAAAACGTCAGTCCCTTGCGATCGGTGTAAATATCCCATGGAAGTCGAGGCAAACACCCACAGTCTATTCTCATACAGAGCTTGATGTCCTGTTGAGACAAACCACTAAAACCGTGTAGGAAAAAAAGAGCTGCTGTACGGGTACTGTTTCTTACGGGTACTGTACTGTTCTCAGTTGAAACGCAAGCCTGACCTACAGCTTTACCATTCCAGTGCATGGAAACACAGCAATACTTCACCACGTCTCGCAGAAGGTCATAGAAGCTCAAATTTGCTCATGAAGTGACCAGTGACTTTGAGCTGCCAGGAAAACTGAAGGTTTCTGGCAGCACTGCAAAGTCGTGGAAACGGGAATGTCTTTCACCGTGAATGATCGTGTTTATCATTTTTGCCGAGTTGCCATTCAATCACCTCGGAATCACATCTGAATGCTGATGCTTTGTCCAACTTTTCTTTCCCTGCATTTTGGCACTTTCTCTCAGATGAATCAATCGGATGAATATACTGCCACTGCAGCTGTCAATCATCCTGTCCGTCAGTCGGTAGTACTTTGCTCTGTTCTCTACAGTATTACTCTGGGGAGTGATTTGGGGCTTCGCTGATTTCACGACACTCTATACGAGATAAACTCTGCTATATACTCAGCAGGCAAACATAGAAATACAGTGTGTCATGGACAATAACAATGGACAAATCTAGATTCTGGAGGCTTCAAAACAAGAGTTCAGATTCTGATGATGACTGAAGTCTAAAAAGACATTTTGCTCCAACACAATATGTAATAAATGTCTCTTTCTAATTGTTGAGACAGCACCAGCATGAATCTGACTGCATGTGTATTTGCGGAAGTAATGGAACTTGTTAGGTTACTTGAATGCATCTCGTAGCCGTTTCTCTACACTCTACAGACATACGCTTGTTTTATCAAGAGTGAAGAGTTGACCGCTGAAAATAAATGCCTGATGTAGAAGTAATCAACTGGAACATGAACACTTTTCCTCCCACAGAGTTAAAAGATAAAAATCCAATTGCTCGAGGAGTGATTTGGAGTGATTTGGAGCTTCGCTGATTTCATTATACTGTATACGAGATATACTCCACTATGTATTCAGCAGGCATAAATAGAAATACAAGTTCAGCGTGTCATAAGACAATTACAGAAGCACTACAGTATATATGTACAGAATTTCAAAAAAGGAATCAAATAAGCAGAACAATTATGGAAAAATCTTGAGTGGTGCAAAGTTTGCGTTCTCACGCAATACAAAATGAAACATCTACATTGCTTAGTGCATTTCTTTCTTATGGTCTCTGATTCTTCAGTTTAAACTTCTATTAGCGCTTTGTCAAATTTAAATTCCTGACAGATCTATGCTAACACTTAGCAACTCAGTGTATTGTATGTAGTCTTCGAATGGCAGCAATCCAACAACGTCAACCGCTACTTTCAACACTTACAGCAACTATTTATCGTACCGTTGACTTGCGTCATTGTAAAAGAGAATTTGGAAAATGTGAAACACCTCTGTCTGCACCTGCTGACAAAGAGACTGTGCGTGGATGAGAGGCTGCAGTACAATTCAGGACGACAGAACTCAAGGCCTCATCAGCAATGCTCAGTGAAAGTCAGAACAAGCCGAGACTGGACAGGAACTCGATTTGCACAGAAACTCCTGGGTTATAAACCTAAACACACACACGCCTCGTTATCTGTTTGTTGACTTATTTTCAAATTGTGTGAGACTTGCCACAAGTTCTGCGAGGGCTCACGGGTTTGCGTGTCTCTGCATCTCTTCTCATTACGATCTCAATGCGTTTGATGTCGATGTAGAATAAAGTTTATTTTAGAGCCTTAAAAACTTAATTTAACATAACTTTTGCATTTGGACAGCCATGACTGCTATGATGCTCACACTTAATCTGTGGATCAGGTCATTAAAATCAAAACTGATTAGTACAGCATGGGTCATGGGTGGTATAATGATATATAATGATACATCAGAGGCTGTCGGCGGCGGCGGCATCATTATCATCAGGCGATTTACTGACTCGCAACTAAGCAAGCTAACAGAAGGGGGGGAAAAGAAATGAAGACACTGATGTGGTTTTTCAGGAGCAGCTACTGGGACACAGCAGGCCATATACTTATATAATTATATAATTGAACCCCATTATGAAACATGAATCTATGCGTCTCTGTGCCACGACGTGTACACACTTCATCCAATGACCGTACACTTAGTGGGTGCATTACTTTGGATCCAAAGAATCAATCCAATCCAACTTTTATTTGTAAATCACTTCAAAACAAACCCACAGTGCTGTTTGAATGTGCAGTTGGTTGAAAATCTGGAGCAAATGGAACATTTCAAGTTGATTTCACCCGCTCTGCAACAGCAAGGATCACTTAGTCTCAACTCAGCATGGAAATATTCAAAATTCCCAAAAAATTTGGACAAATTTTGATTTTAGGAACAGTTTCTATTCACCTCATGGTTATTACCATTGTTTTACAGTACGGTACTAATTTTCTGGGCCAAATAAAGTCACACTTATCGGTGACCGGTCCAACCAAAAAACGGTCATTAAGGCATGCTTTGTTTCAATAGGCTGTAATGTGTAATGTCACAACTTCTATGGCACTTTGAGACTGTAATTCATGCGTTTATTACGTCTCGCTTAGATTACTGTAATTCACTTTATCTTGGAGTCTGTCAGACGTCCCTCTCACGTCTCCAGCTCGTCCAAAATGTTGCAGCACGTCGTGTAACTGGAGCACGTAAGAGGGAACACATAACGCCTATTTTAGCCTCACTCCACTGGTTGCCTGTGCATTTTAGAGTTCATTTTAAAATCCTATTATTTCTTTTTAAATCTTTAAATGGTCTTGCCCCACCGTACCTCTCTGAGCTGCTTCATCCTTACGTTCCTGCCCGGTGTCTGAGGTCAGCTGATCAGCTTCTCCTGCAGATACCAAAATCTAAACAGAAGCTCAGAGGGGACAGAGCTTTTTTCGGTCACTGCGCCAAGACTGTGGATCAATCTTCCACAGCATCTTAGACACACCCCTTCACTGTCCACATTTAAAACACATCTTAAAATCCATTTTTACTCTTTGGCTTTCAACCCAGTATGAGACATTAGTTTTTTATCTTTTTATAGTTTTACTGTATGACTTTTTCTGTTTTTATTAATACTTTCTACAACATTTAATTGTTTTATTGTATGTTTTATTGTTTGTTGTCTAGGCCTATGATGCAGTTTCTTGTATTTTATTTATCTTATTGTTTTTTAAAGTGCTTTATAAATAAAGTGGATTGGATTGGACTGGATTGGATGGTTGCAGTCATTTTTGGACCGCTGTGTTAAATCTTCTCCAGCAGGGGTCAAGGTCTGGACTCTGTGGTGGCAAATGTTTTATAATCCCTGAACCATTCTTTCACAGTTTGAGCCTGATGAGTTCTGGCATCGCCATGTTGGAATGTGCTCCGACCTCATTTTTTGGGGCACATACCATTGCTGACCAAAACCCCTGGATCACTAAAGTGACCCAACCGGCTTGTATGATAAGCAGTAAGCCAAATAAAAGTATACGGTATGTGACCTTGTTTCGGCAGGGCAAGACTAATGCATCCTTATTATTATTATTACTGTAACACTTTCATAAATAGCTAACGTTTTGTTGTTCTTGCAATACTTGCATCACTCACCTCATGGCAAGGTGACAGGGACAAAAAAAGACATCATTTGATACTGATGGGCCAAATAAAATACTGCAAATCCAACTTTTGTAAGAACTTCACATTCTCTGTGATAGAACAGTTAAAGAAGTGATAAATAAGTCTAAACTTCTTCAAAGTTCCAAACAATTATTTAGACCACCAGACCTAACAAGATGCTGAATCCTGAGGTTTACCCAACCCCTTTCTCTAAACCCTACTTTGATAATAGATGGAAGTGAATTTGGATGACAACACTGTGGATGTGTTTAAAACCAGCACTCCCATCTGCTTCAGTAGAACAACCTGCAGAGAAGAAATCACTCATCACCAGAAGAATACGCTGGAAATAAAACAGCATTTTCTTCTAGCTGCTGTTCTGTGACACCCTGATGAGACCCTCCAACAAAGGACAGAAAACGAATGCATACTTTTAGAATATTTATCACCCGGTAGCCGAGCAAGTGGAATCATTTCGACAACCGTTATTGTCACGTCTTGAAGTGCACAAGTGTTTATGTGTCAAGGGTTTTATGGGTGGTTTTTACGGGCGGGTGTTGTAATCTGCTGTAATGTGGGACTGTGCGGCACATACAAGATTTAAACGTCAGTATGCATGACAGATTGCGAGCCTGACCTCTGCGGAGATGATTACAGGAGCAATTTCACAAATTTCACGCTGGCTTTGAGTGGCTAAGTGTATGCACCATTATATGACAGAAAGCACTTATCACTAACAAGTGTGTCTATCGCCGCCTGATACGGCACTGTCATTGAATCCTAATCAAGCGCAACGTGGCTCGCACTCTTCCCAGCACTTTCAGCTCCCATTTCAAGGTACAACGGGAATATGGCTCATAATATCAACAAGTTTATCTAGTATAATGTGAGGACATGAACGCATGTAATTAAAGCACAGACAGCGACACACGAGGGGAATCACACAGGCTAATTCTGAATCTGATTTATTGTGGATTTCCCTAAACCGTTCTTAAATGGACGCATTTAGACGAGCACAGATAACAGCTCACATCAAAGTTAATGTCATTTAGAGCGGTCCTTAATGTCCCGGCTGGATGGGCCGCCCTGAATATACACCTCAAACACTATTATATGAAATTACACTTTTCTCAAACGGCGAGGTTCGGTCCAAAACAGTGCCATTCCTGTGACTCTGCTTCACACACAGCTGAAAGTCTCTTCACTTGCAGTCCACCGCTCTCAACAAAAATGTCACGCACAATTATTATGCCAAATATGCTGTATTTACTATTTGCAATTACATAAAAAACAAAGCAATCAACGCAGTAAAATGTGGTGCCACTTCTTGAAAAGCACACTTGTAAAAATGTCTTTTGAGTTGATTTTAAAAATGCTTTTTGAATGACTCTCCTACAAAGAGGTTGTCTTGAGCTGAACTCTGTATTTATGATGAGCGGTATTGATAATGAACAGAGCTTGGTGTGTAGGAATCTATGTATCTCCACAACAAAAGGTAACTGGCCTTGTAATAGAACGTATAAAATGTGTTCTATTACAATAAAAAAAAAGGTTTGTTTGCCCTATGCCCACATGCAGTACACAAACACACAGCACTGTTCACAGAGAACCAGGCGAAGTGAAGAATAAAGCCATTTGTCAGTGCAATAAAAAGTAAAAGGCCATTAACTGCTTTATTAAACCACCTGTTCATTATGGCCTGGGGAGAGCATGCTAATAAACTACTAGAAAATCTTTATAGAGAAGATGAGAGGTAGTCAAAAGGTGATTATCGTTGTTTATTCTTGAAAACTTGTGTACCTGCCCTCTGCTTCTGGTACTCGCATACACACAGGGACTTATTAGCATGAGGAGAACGGGAAAACAGACGACAGTCGTCAGTAATATTTCCCTACTGACGTTTTTTATTTGTTTTCAGTGACAAGTTAACAGGGAGCTGGCTGCTGCTCCACCAACAATACTTAGTTGTAAGCTAAGTGTTGTTAGCTTACAACTAAGCTAACAACAGCATGGGGACAGCATGCTAATAAACTACTAGAAAATCTAAGTGTTGTTAGCTTACAACTAAGCTAACAACGGCATGGGGACAGCATGCTAATAAACTACTAGAAAATCTAAGTGTTGTTAGCTTACAACTAAGCTAACAACACTTAGCTTAGTTGGACTTGCAAGCAAGTCTTAGAGGACTTGCTGGTAATTATTCTGCTTTTTTTTTGCTGTGTTCTCACATGAGTTTAACAGAAATTTAACTAGGGAACTGTTAGGAGAATTTCCAGGAATAGTTCATAACACCTTTTTTTTTGCATATTTGACATTTGCATTCTTAAACACAGCCCCTCCTGAAACCATAGCAGGACAAATTAGAGGGCAGGCTGCTAGAGTATAGATAGTTAATGGAAAATACTGTCATAAAACAGAATATATGGATGTTTGATTTTAGAAAAGCAGGACACATTTTAGCTGTGTAAAAGTCGGCATTACATCCTGGCATATCGGGTCTCCATAAATAATAAATATCGAACCTTTCATGATGTAAAAAGCTCACACAACAAGCACCTTTCCTGTTAACAGATAGACTCTGAAATTCACTAATGTCAGGATCACAGGTGGAGATCACATAGAATTATAGGGTATCTCTACTACGAGTACTAAAGCACCAGGCAGTGTTGTGCATCTACGCGACTGTGAAGAGTCTCTGCAGCATCTTCTGATAAAAACCCCCGGTTTCCATGTCAACTCCCGCAGATAAAGTGTGCCTCGGCTTCTCACACCCCCGCATACATCTGTATTTACTGCCAACCACAGAGCTTTCATCCGTTTCCCTCCTCCAAACATTGCATTTTTTTGGTTATTTTTCTTTCTTTTCACCCATCCACCTTCATCTATCTTATGGATTTACTGCTGGTCGTTCTAGTGTATCGGTGCATGTTCACTTCCCCTCTGTTACCAGTCTGTAATTTTTTACTCCAATACCCACAGCCATGTTGACAGACCACTGGGTCCTTTCCCCTCTCTCCTTTACACAATTGCTCCACACCATCAAGGTTCTCTCCATCCCTTATTCCCACTTCTGCAAATGCTGGTGGCTGATTCAATCTCAGGATTCCCTGAAGGTTGTTTATAAGAAGGCATTTTATTTTCCCAATTCACATTTTTGTTTATGACACTCCATGGTCCATCGCATTTCATCAATCTCTGCACTTTGAAATCAAGCCAACATTTTTTTTAAAAACACATTCAGAATATTGAATGTAGGCGTAACAACTCTTGCGCACACATACACAAAAACAAGGAATTGACCCATTTATTTAGCGTCAATCGTCAGTCACATTGCACCAAGTAGTTGCTCTAGATTACAAAACAAATCCATGACAAATGGACAAATCTATCTGTCCAAGAAGATCAGGATCATGTTAGACATGTTAGAAAGAAATCCCCAGTAAATCTTAATGGCCAAAAATATAACTTTGTAAGAGAACTTGCCCTGAGCTCCAATGGTATCATAATACAGAACCTTTTGGATGAACTGGGAAACCAACTGCGAGCTACTTCCTCACATTGAGCCTCACATCCAGGATCCGGAATGTTGTCGAACAATATTTCTGTTTTTCTGACAAGTAGCGCCAGTTTGAGAACCGTGGATGTAGAGCATCTATCAAGTTGTTTACCCACTGTAAGCTCCTCTGAGCCAATTTAGACTGTGATGCCTCTGAGAGAGGTTGAATTGTCAGTTGCTGTGTTCTGTGTCAACACCTGTTGATTCAGATCCATGAGGATGTTACACAACAGGGGGGGGAGAAAAAAAACAAAAACAAAGATAGTTTTCTTTTTTTCGCCAAGTCGAGAGCCTGGTTTGTTTCCATATGCATTACTAAGACATACAAGACTAAATCTGTGACTGCATTTCCATATCTGGATCGTCTTTAAGCTCGATCAGGGAGACTTTCCGTGACTGTTGTCCTACAGGAAACAAGGCAAATCAATTTTTCCGTCATCTGCCACGGTGTTAATATATAGTTAAAGATGTTCTCCTTAATCACTGTCTCCCAATCCACTCTGTATGTCTGTCTTCAGGTTTCCTGCCTCCCATCTAAGCAAGGTCTCCTTCCTGACAATCTGTTACCTCTGAGGTCATAAATCTGTGCCTGTGTAGGGTGGCGTTTGTGCGCAGGGAAAGATAAGCGCCCAGGACAACCGATACATACCAGCAGAAGTAAATCTCCCTCTGCTGAGTGAGAGAGAGCGATCCATGTCATGCCCGCTATTAATACACTTCTATCAGATTCTTTCATTAGAAACTGTCTGTCTTCTACCTTTGCTCAGCTGGACTCCCGGGGAAAATTGAGCAATTCACAGCTTTGTAGCGGAGTGACCTTTCAATTGGACGAAATCATAAGATTCGACCTTTCCCCGTCACTTTTTGTCCACCTTCAGTCACAAGAGCGGGAGAAGGAGAGTTATAGAGTCTTTTATTTGTTCTCATTGAACCATGTCAGAGGAAGAACTCCCCCTCTTCCCAAAAAGGACAAAGAGACAAACTTAATTTACAGGCCGTATATATATATCGGGGGGCCACACGGTGGTGTAGTGGGTAGCACTCTCGCCTTGCAGCGAGAAGACCCGGGTTCGAGCCCCGGTTGGAACAAGGGCCTTTCTGCATGGAGTTTGCATGTTGTCCCCGTGTGTGCGTGGGTTCTCTCCGGGTTCTCCGGCTTCCTCCCACAGTCCAAAAACATGCAATGTGGGGATTAGGTAAATTGGACACTCTAAATTGACCGTAGGAGTGAGTGTGAGAGTGAATGGTTGTTTGTCTCTAGTTGTGTGTGGCCCTGCGATGGACTGGCGAACTGTCCAGGGTGTACCCCGCCTAACGCCCAATGTAGCTGAGATTGGCACAGCACCCCCCGCGACCCTCTGGTGGAGGATAAAGCGGTTAGATGATGACTGACTGACTGACTGATATATATCGGCAAATCATTCGGTCGCACTTGAATCGTCAGGGCCCTAATGTAAAACTGGAGTGGCTAATGACCTGTTTTGGTTACGGAGATTACTGCTTTATTTCCTTTGTAATGGATTTTATTTCATTACGGACACGGTGAAAGGAAGTGGAACCACTGACTATTGATAACGCAGACTAAACCAGACTAAAATGAGATCCCTTTGACACTTTGTTGGGCCCTGTCTGTTTGTTTGTACGATCTAAACAATGCGTTTCCGGACTGCTGATGAGGAGCAAATCAGTTTGCCAACTGTAATGCTAGCAGCAAGGTTGGCTAGAGTTGAGCGCGTGCACAAAAATTCCTCCTGCTGAAACCTCCTTATGGTATAAAGCATGTATGTATATATACATATATGTATATATATATATACATATATGTATATATATATATATACATATATGTATGTGTGTATATATAAATATATATATATATAAATATATATATATATATATATATATATATATATATATATATATATATATATATATATATTCATACATATACATACACACATATATATGTCACTGGTCCAGCTATCACCATACGGCCTACATGTGTAACCTGAACTCCTCTGTGTGGCTTGTTGGAACCACTGCTTACGATCAGACAATCAGTCTGTAAACCGGAGCGGGTTGACTGCCAGTTATGTATTATTAGCAGTATAAAAACCTGAGATGTGTTGAAATAGCAAATTATTAAGAAACGCCTGTCGGCTAAAGTGTCAAGCAGTGCCACCTATAACAATAATACAAACCTGGCTCTCGTAAAACTGGAGCAGAACCCAGTAAAAACCCATGTCTGTCCCACTGTTCCAAGTCAAAAATAATATACAAAATAATGCCAACGGTCACGGAATTTGACAGACATAAAAACTACAACGGTTGTTTGCACAGGACTGCACATATATTTAAATCTCTCTATATCTATATATCAATAATAGATTTCAACCAGGACACTATCTCAGTTTCTGTAACTAGAAGTGATTAATATTTTATTACACGCTGCAAAGTCAAAACTAAATGTTTTATGCTTCCAGTGATTTTTTTTGTTTTTTTGTTTTTTAGAGACGCGGAGGATAAGGTGGTGCTTGAAAACCCACATAAGTATCAATGCGACGTGCTCAGTAAGCACTGCAGAAACCAGGTTATGACCTTCTTTATTTGACTCCTACACAGCATAAAATCAAAGGGGACGGAGAACAGATTTCTGTCTGCATTTCTTTCATTACTTGTGCTACATAAAACACTGTGTTGCCTTTTATCTATTTGTAACTTTGTGATGGGTCGCGGTCTTTACAAAAACCGCACTCGTTGGACTGCGAAGTTTGTTTGGAGCCAGAGATCATCGTAAATCCAAAGAACTACAAAAGGCTATGAGGGCAAAAAAGGGGTGTTACTAATTCCACCATACTTCTCAAGAAAAGGCAGCTAATCATTTCCAAACACCAAAACCAAACTGTAACACCAGACAGCCGTTTCAAATGTGACATCAAATGACTGACAGCAGAGTTTCCTCCAAACATGAACTGAGCCAGATGTGAGTGAACACAAGCTACAGTTAGTTCTGATGGTGGTGATCTGAAGAGATATTTAGGTTTTCATTTTGTTTGCTTGCTTATATTGGAATTGTGTATTTATGTGTGCCATATAACAGGGCACTTGATGTTCGCAATTCCAGTTGGTATCATTTGAGTAATGCTGTAAATGGAACCATGTGGATGGAGCCTGATAGACTCCAGGCACTGTCTGAGAAAAAAACATCAAGGCAGACAATGGTAGAAACAAAAAAAAACAGATGCAAGAGGGCTGAGGCAATTACAGAGGTCTAGCACTTTTACTTACTGGTAAATAAACAAAACAAAGATGGTTGGGATTCCAGAGGATCTCACTCACTCACACAATACTGAGTGAGGCAGCCAGCAAAGTAACACTAAAGCACAAAGTGTTATTTTCACAACCAGGATTGGGCATGTTTGACAAGATGGCTTCAAGTAATTGCAGATTTTGTGCTTTACACAAGGTTTGGGAAGCCAAAAAAGTACTTGATTAATGGACAAAATAATTGACGGATTAATCATTCACTCACTCACTCGCTCACTCATCTTCTACCCATCTACCACATGAGGGTACACCCTGGACCCACTCGACAGATGAATCAATTATGAAAATAATCAGTCAATCCTGTCATATTTACAGTGCGTGTGCAGGAAAACAAATGTCCTCTGGAACTTGAATAGACACTACTATAGGCACACGTTGGATGTACAAATATATGAACCCAAAATTGACCTTAGTTGAAACATTTAATTGATTTAAAAGCATTTAATTATGCTTTAATCAATTCCATACTATTCAACAATATGATAGCAAGAAAAACAAAATAATATTTATTTAAATATTCATATTTAATATAAAATAATAATATTCATATTTAAATTTGTGTTTGGTTGATCTTTTTTTTTTATTAAAATTGAAAATCACATATGGTCTTACCTTGATATGTATATATATTGTAAGTCCATGCGCCAAATCATTCTCCATTCTCAGCACTGCCCCCTATCAGTGCGGCACGGTACTTTCTGCCTCACCCTGTGCATTTTCACAGTGCATTTAAGGCCGATTCATTCATTCATTAACATTCATTAAATACATTAGACAGACTGTGGAACGTCATCATGTGAACTTGTAAGCAAATGGCGATATAAAGAGATGCAGCAATGGGCATGCGCCAACTGCCTGCTTCAGTCAGCGTGTGCAAATTGAAAATATCTGACATACCTGCGCTCTGCAGAGCAACGCTAATCTCCTCAACGCGGTAAGAAGCGTGTACAGACGTACAACGACAACACAGGAGAAAAAAATAAACGCAACCCTGGGAGACAACCAAGTAAGGAGGGAGGAACCGACAAGGTAGTCTTGGCTGGAATTAAATAACAGTGTGGGCTGAGCTTCCACCGGCTCACTGTCATGATGAAAAGCCCTTCAGAAGACACACTAACGGATTATCAGCTCTAATTGGCAGTTTAATGAAGTCGCCCACAAAGAATCTGACAGGCGTTAAAGGCAGACATCCTGTTTGTACACAGCAATTACACCCGAGGTTAGAATATCAGCTTAGAGAGGAGGCTTGACAAGAGGATCATTAGCAAACAACAGAGTTCACTTTCATTAAGTCACTCAAGGTGGATGATAGACAGCGTGCCATGTACTGTACGTTCACTAGAAAATAATTACCAGATCCATGTTTTACACGGACACTTAGAGATGGATTAAAGGATTGTTTCTGCTTTTGAAGGTTAATTATGAGTTGTTGTAAAGGAGTCCCTGTGTTACAGATTAATCTTAATAAGCTATCGTATATATCCAGCATGGTGTTCTCCAGATACAGCATGCATCTGTATCTGTCCTCCCTTACAAGACTGAGAGGAGGATAATGGAGCCCAAACATCTATTGTTTGCGCAGGTTTATCAGGATTAGCCATTAGGGTCATTTAGAAGCGACGCTGGCTATGACTTAGTCCGACCACAGATCTGAAAATACGAAAACGGCACATTGTGTAACTTGCTTTCATTAACACAAACCCCTACGAAACAAACAACACCTCGATTATTGAGAAAATAATGGACAGTGTATGCGATCAAGAGTCATCAGCGGTGATGCTTTGTTGGGCTCACGCCACTATGTCCAATGTTTTATGTTTTAGTTTGTAATTTTCCCCAAGATGTTATCTTATCACACTGTGGTGCCGTTATACAAAGCATGAACAGCATGAGCGTGGGTTCATCTACACAAAAAAAGTAAGAGGAGGAACCATTTGATTGGTGCAGAATCTGTGGTGAGCTATGACCAGAGGCGCCACGTTCAACCATCTTATCAGCTCTGCCGCTGGTTTCCCAGCACAGAAAGGAGAGAGTGCTCCAGGCTGGAGCACTTTAGTTTAGTTTGGACAAAATAATGATTTCATTATCAATTAATCATTAGATCCCAGAGCCACAAAACACGCTGCCTCACCAAGACTATTTATAATAACAGAAAATTAACTAAAAAGTACAGTTGTTCCGATTCCAATACCGGTATCGGAAATGCCTCTGATACTGCCGAAAATGTGGGCTTCGATATCGGCGAGTACTGGAGTCTATGCACCGATCCGATAGCACGTAATTTATTAGAGCTCCGTTAGCTCTGACACGGTTCTTCTTCGCCGCTCTTGAAACAGTTGCGCTGTGCTGTTTTAGAGGTGTGAAGAAGAACTGATCACTCGACACCTGTAGACAAGGAGCTAACGTTAGCTCATCATGTCGACGGTTTGGCAGTATTTACCAGTTAGCGTTGTTAGCTGCGCTAGCTCCGTCAAACTGGAGCGGCCCGTTTATTAAACGAAAAGAGCAGCGCTACAGCTAACCAGCGTACCTGTGTCGTGCGTATGTATGCCTCTGTTTTTAAAGTTTAGCGTTACTTCAGAGACTCATTTTAACAATCTGGAGACATGTAAAAACTATGTCACGTGCGTCCTTTCCCAGTCAGTCGTCATGGAAACATGACGCTCTGCCAGTGCTGCGTTGTTTGGACCAGAGTCAAAACAAACGTACAAGCTGAAAAATTAAATAACATATCACAAATAAATGGTGTCCATTTGCTGTGTTTGTTCATGTTTTACAGAGGGTTTAACCTGAGCCAAACCTTACCACCAATCATAATACATATTTTTTTATAACACACTGGTATCGGTATCGGTACTCTGTATCGGCCGATACCCACAGCACAAGTATCGGAATCGGTATCGGGAGGGAAAAAATGGTATTGGAACATCGCTACAAAAAAAGCATTTAAAGCAGTGCTTTTGTAGATATTTACGTCTAAACACACGTTTTGTCAATCAAATGACTGCATGCAACACAAAAATAGTTGCTTTTAGTGACAGGCCAACAGAGAATTCACCTGACTTTGTAGTTCCCCCGAGCTCTGGAACCGTTTTATGTCTTCAAGCGCAACGTTTTTGTTTTACATCTTTCCTGTTACGGTTTAGTCTCACATCCTCGTCATCCTCAAAACACTCCGACAGATGAACTATACACATTCAAAGAGTTTAGGTTAGAGTTCACAATGCAAATGCTGCTTTGTGTGTGATATGTTCAAGAAAACAAAAGCTCTGGGTTGAGACTGCTTGTTTATTTGTTGCTTCGTTGTTTAATTTTCCCATTCCAAAATAATCTAAGTGAATACTACTTGATATAAGCCCACGTCTCTGAAATAAAGAGAGCTGATTGATTCATTGACTTGACAACCTGTCATTCACCCTTACAGCAACAGGCAAATGAGGTGTCTTTCTTTTTGATAAACGACTTCATTATTTTCCCCGTTTCAAGGCAGTTTCACCTCATACATCTGCGGTACACACAGTACAAGTCAATGCATTTGCAAAACTACTTTGTCTTAAAGTGGGGGAAGAGTTTGGGACGTTGTTTTATGACAGACGTCGGACTTTTATCGCTTTACTGATCATTTTTAAATGAAACATGAATCAAAAGAGAACGCTCCCTGCTCACAGGGAGCAAGCGGAATCACACGTGACTGATAAAAATGGAGTTGAAGTTGCGTTAACATACCACAATCTAAACCCTTTATTTCATGGAAAATCAGGTGTCAAAGCAGAATCTAGAATGGGATGTTCCCATGTAATCAGTTAGTTTGTGAAGCGAAAGGGGACACACCCCTCTTGTGGATAATTGAATGGCAAAACCTTGATGAATGAGTCAATGAATGTTATCCACCCCCCAGACCCCCGAGTACTGAGATTCCACTAACCTGACTGTAGAAAGGTTTTTTTTGGTAAAGATCTTGGTTATTCAGCATATTATTCTGGATAGGGTTAGGGATCGGGTTTTATCCAATACCGGTGCCTACTCTGTATTTTTTTAAACAGTTCTTGAACCCAGCATTATCTATGATCAACAATTTGTCCCCACCCCTTTTAAAAAGTTTCCTCTGGCTTCGCCCTACCCAGGTATAGTTCACCATCTTCATGGGTCCCATCGCGCGCACTCACGCTCCACCTCCCTGACGCTGTGGGACTAGACGGGCCCCGCCCTGGCGGCACGACACGGTTGGTGGAGCAATGAGGACAGTCCGCTCCGATCGCCCTGTCCCCCGGGTCCCACCGACAGGCCCCCGAAGGGGCGGCGAGTACACATGTCCACAGCCCCAGGAAGCGGCGAGCAAGTTGACGCCGCAACACCCGGGGGCGGTAAAATAGCCGGGCACCAGAAATGTCGTTCTTATTCGGACTGGTTACCACCATTTACGCCGCGAACCGGTGCCGCGTTGACACCGCGATTCAATTCTCGATGGGCAATGCTTTCAAATTTCATTGTGAAGTGGATTTGATTTTACTTTCCTTCAAAAATAGAAACAACTCAAAACTAAACTGATCCTATAACCTTTCCCCGAGTGTAAAACCAACGCTCAAAATACTTCCTTGCCATTCGACCACTCTGTCATGTCTTGCTTTTCGTGAATTTATTCAACCAATTTCCGTGAGCGCTTCATCTACATTCCACCGTGGTTTCCGACTCAATATACAAATCAGTAAAGCAATCAGAGGAATTCTCGGCCTCATCTCCCACGTAGCACACCCTGCACCCTCCAACCCAATGCCCCTCTTTGTTTTTCCTATCTCAAAAGTTGATGGCCAACAATGAATTTCCCTTTCAGCAACTGCTGGAAAATTCAAATTCATTTAGACAGGGGGGATTACAAGGCTCCTCGAAACAGGGCGCCAGCAAAACAATAGAAGCTGCTTTGTTCAAGATGTATAATAAGTCTAGTACACATTAATGATATACCTGGCTAGGGTGGAGGTGTGATGCAGATAGAAACATTTATATGCCAATGTCAGACCATGTAGTGACTGAAAATAAAACAAATAAAACACAGACCAGTGCGTTCTCCGTCAACAAAGTAAACAGCACTTAGAGCTTGATGAACCACGAGGCGCGGATGGGAAATTTAGATATGAAACCGACTGTCTGTGTTGCTGTCAGGCCTTACCTCGTCACCGCATGCAGCTAATTTTAGATATGGAACAGAGAATATTGCATTAGCAATAGGGATTCTTAGCGATCTCCTCCATTAGAGGATATAAAGGAAGCTGAAGAGAAAAGCTTACATAAGACAACTCGTACAATACAGGGGGAGTAAAATTGGCGAATGGCCATTACAATAAAGTAAAAATACACACATTCTTCAACTGAAAAGCAGATTCTTATGTAATTCTCTTCCGCATGTGAAACTCTTTGTCCCCAGAAGGAAACATCACATAATCCATACAGGAATTTCCATTAGTAAAGGGCATTGTAAATTTCCTCCATTAATGGTTCTCCTGATAAAAAAAAAAACACGCCATGATTAAGGGAATGATGTCGAAGCACCTTTTTGTAAATTAAAAATGTCCTTTAGTGCTGCAACAGTATTATTCAGCTGCTCCACCGAGAGAGCGGAGTAATCTAATTTTCAGTCATTGCAAAGGGTTTTCAGGATTTGAACCATCTCTCATTGTGTCTTGCTCAGTCACAGGGATTGAAATACCCTTCCCTCGTGCCAGGTGTTTGGGACTTTTCCATTATGCAGTTCCAGCACTACTCCACTGACTCCACTCTGTATTTTATTTTTTTATTTTTTTCATTAGGGATGGCACCTGGTACCTGGTCAGAGAGTGTCATGGCAACGTCATGGCAGTTCCGTGGCGACCCCGTCCACATTGTGGAGGTGCGACGAAGTAATGGAAAGTGATGTGACCGATACCCAAACCGAGTAGAATCAAGACGAGTAGAGCTGAGCAATGCTAGAACTGTATAATGCAGGGGCCCGCGGGGCCAATCGCAGCCCTGCAGCTTCGGTTTTATAATGAATTATTTATGGACCATTATTAGAGACGGGCTTCGACAAAAAACCACGTCTGGTTGCATGTCAGCTATAGGCACTCATCTCATACTACATTTACTATCCAACGCGACTTACAAAAGAGGAATAAACTACATGGAAGTAGACTTGAGTACATGTTATTGTTTAAAAAAAAGGACCATTGGCCCCCGGAAATCTTCACGTTATCAAATATGGCCCTAGTTAAAAAAAAAGTTTGGAAAACGCCACAAGTCAACCTCCAGTGAAACAGCTAGAAAGCGCTCATCTGCCATCTGTATGTTTACCATCCCTGTCAACAACAACAAAAGAACAAGTAACACAAATTGAATGGATCCAAAATGGCCACATTTGGTCAAACTTAAAGGTTAAAGGTGGTAATTGAGCAGGGGAGGTTTTCTGTGAAGGAAAAACAAAATAACAGGGATTCAGTTTGACTGTGGAGTCCGAGTAGCTGCCACAGGTTGACAATGGCAGTTGTGTCCGACTTGGTCTCATGCACACTCAGCAGACCACGGAGAAAAGCAGCAGAGGAAAACGGAGGCAGAGGCTGAGGCTGAGTGGCAGCTTGCTTTGCTCCCGATATTAGTCTCAGCTTCAGGGAGCAAGTGTGAGAGCAACTGAAAAGACCCAGGTACCTCGGCATAGAGGAGCGGGCGAACAATACGCTGCTGCCAGAGCCGACTCAGCACAGCAACACATAACTAATTGGCGCT
This sequence comes from Solea senegalensis, assembly GCF_019176455.1. NCBI lineage: Eukaryota > Metazoa > Chordata > Actinopteri > Pleuronectiformes > Soleidae > Solea > Solea senegalensis. The sequence goes on from NC_058034.1 coordinate 20,412,325, forward strand.
GTGGCCACTGACTGTTCACTTGTGTTGAGGCCTGGGTCATACGTTCCAAGTGTTCCAAGTCTGTGGGGAGACATGTAATAGTTCCACACATGTGCATACTAAAATGAAGGTCCGATCCAGTTTGGCATCCATTCCATTTCTCGCTTGTATTTGTTGAACGATGGGTTGCACGTGCGGTACGGTACGTCACTGGAAACACATCAGACATGCTAACACACGTAAGACGGCATCAGCCCGATAATGGTAGTTTCTTATAATGAAGTTACCAAACTTGCCAGTTGCTGCCTCAATTTATCCCTAAAAGAAATAATATTTTTTTTCCTTTTCCTCTGTATGAACAAAATGAATGAATAGTATGTGAACCCTCCTAATTTTAAGTTTTTTTTTACTTTTTTACTTTTATTTCTTACTTTTATAAGAGGAGGTGGTTTTTATTTTTGAAGTCAATTGTTGTCTGTTCAAAATAAATGAAAACAAGCTAGTCTTATACATGTGTGAGTTTTTTTTTTTCCCGTACAAAACCGTCTGTTCAAAATAAATGAAAACAAGCTAGTCTTATACATGTGTGAGTTTTTTTTTTTCCCGTACAAAACCGTGACCCCCACACCCAGATACGTACCAAACCGTGACCCCCACACCCAGGTACGCATCAAACCGTGACCCCCACCCAGGTGGGTACCAAACTGTGACCCCCACGCAATCCGTACCGCCTGTTTCACCCAGGTAGACCCAGCCCGACCCCCACCCAGGTGACCCCACCCAGTGCGAACCCAACCGTGACCCCCTCACCATTAAGATTGTTCGCACCAGGCAAACCGTGTGACCCGGAACGTGCAAAAACCCATCCGTCAGGTAACCCATCCCCACACCCAGGTAAGTACAAACGTGACCCCACCCATACGACTCCATTCACACCCCCACCAACCGTGACCACACCCCCGTGACACCCCACACTCAAACCGTGACGTCCCCACACCCAGGTGCGCACAAACCATGAACCCGGCACGTACCAAACCGTGACCCCTGCACCCAGGTACGTACCCAACCGTGACCCCCACACCCAGGTACGTACCAAACTGTGACATGTGTGTGCTGGTACACCCCTAATGTGTAACAAAGTTGTGCATAGCTGTGGTCACAATGAATTCATTTAGTTTTTAGTAGATTCCAGTAGCCACATTCCAAATATGTTGAAATCATTTTGTCAAAAGACTGAATAACTTTTACCTTGGTCTCCACTGTGACTGTTATCATTTTTATACACACACACACACACACACAAAGCAGCAGCTATTCACATCTCAGTAGCTTAAAAAACATGCCACAATACACCAGACATTTTAGACAGAATTCATTTTCGCATATAAATTAGGTGTACTTTTCGGATGTTCATTAGCACGAAAAGCTAAACGCAAAAAAAAATGAGTGTTTACAGCATTTTTGCACATTCGCGACTGGTAAACCTTCAGCGTCCTTTCTTATCCACCTCCTTCTGAGTGCCACTTTATGGGCAGCTATTAGACACATCCATTCACAGCACTTCCACTCTGTCAGCAAGACGGGGGCCCCCGCTCACTTTGCCTAAATGCCCCTCGTATTCATGCGTGCGTGTTCGGGCTCAAACAGGTAGAGCGGAGCTCAGACAGCGCTCTTGAACTTATGCATAGAATAAAACCAGGGCAGGCTGGCAGACTCGCTCTGTGATCAAGGCGAGGTGAAGCCACTGTAATTGGAGTGTCTTTCAAAGCTGAAGCTTCCCCCTGGAAGAATAGTATCAAAGCTGACAGCAGTTGCTGGATTTCTCTTTGCCGGGCTCGCGCCGCTCTCAACACCTTTCTTTCCGGCATCTTCAGTGTCAGTGGAAGTTTGTCAGCGTAAGCAAGTAGTCAAATAAAGTTTGTCACAGAAATTGACACATTCAGAGCAGAGTGGAACAACAAGGCCCGGCCCGAGCCTTTATGGTGCCCTCAGCAGAATTGGATTTTGGCCAGCACCTCAGAATAGTAACTATTACTGATATAAATGTATCACTGTAAATGACATTCATTTTAGTTGTTTTATTTACACCAAACCCAGTGTCGCTCTTGTTTTTTAAACCTTAGAGGACAGGGTTAGTAGTATTCATTTGCTATTCTGTAATTAACCCTTCTTTGGCCACGTGTTGACATGCTCATTACCTCCTTGACCGTTATTATATCGCTGGGATATCTAGAACATTTCTTCTCTCAGCTGAGATTAGCACAGCACCCCACGTGACCCTCATGTGGAGGATAAAGAGGTAGAAGACGGATGGATGGATGGATACCGGAGAGTAGAGAAATAGAGCTTTGCGTCCAGATACTTGTCATTACAGAAGAACCTCAGGACGTTTGTGACGTCATCTTATTCCTAAACGGTTAGGAATAACAGTTCCTAAACTGCCAGATGTCGAAAGTGAAAGTTCTCTTGGAAAAAGGAGCAGAAAGTGTCATTTTTTTGACAATTCTACAGCCATAAAATCAATATAAATGCAGGCAGCATCAATATCTCGATGGTCAGAAGAGGGTTAAAGTGAAGTTTGGAGATACTGAACAAGTATCTCAACAGCCTGTGGCCAAGTGGAAAGGGAACTTGGCTTGTAACTGGAGGGTTGCTGGTTCAAATCCCCACCCGGCCAAAAAGGGCTGGGGTACCCCTGAGCAAGGTATCCAACCCCCCATTGCTCCCTGGGCGCTACTCAGTGTGGCTCCTAATTAATCCCTAAGGGGATTAATAAAATTCTTCTTAAACCTCTTTAATGACTTTGGTTTTCCAAAACTTAGAACTTAAGCTTCTTTAAGATCAAGGATATCTGACATTTCTTTAAAATGTCAAAACGTTTCGGGGAGTTTTTCTCCACACATTTATTGGGGGCGCCTGGGAATCAGGAGGCCTCAAGCAGCTGCTTAGTTCGCTTATGCCTTGGGCCGGCTCTGGAACAGCACATGCACGGGACATTTACCTCTGATAAAATGAGTTAATTGAAAAGAATGGTCACTCGTGATCATTCTTCTACGAGGGTTCGTACCAGTGATGTCTTCTTAATATGCTTCTGAACTTATGAAAAGTGAAAGGAAAACAGACGTTTTCCTTTCACTTTTCATTGATGAATGAAGACGGTCCACTTAAAGAAAAAAAAGAGAGGGCTTATCAGCTGGAGAAAATGAAATAGAGGCTTTAAGTTTTCATTGGGAGGGTTTTTTTAAATCAATGTGAAAGCACACTAAGCCAAACTCCTGGCTCAGCCTGGTCAGTTTACTGCGAGGAATATTAATTCACACCATGACTTTAAAAAACCAATGACAGCTTTTCTATTACCAACAGAAATTGCTTACTTGTTATCTTAACCAGCTGAAGCCTCCGCCATGGCAGAGGCACACATGACAGAACTGCTAATATGGCCTAATGAGGTTGTGTTTCAGGAAAAGGCCAACTTTCTCGGTGATCAGTTGAGCTGCTGAGGACTAGAGCTGAAACAATTAACCGATGAATCGATTATCAATCCATTACTAAATTAACCGACAGCTCTTCTGATAACCGATTAATTGGTTTGAAGCTTTTTTTCATGATTAAAACAAGATTTCCGATTGTTTAAGCTTCTTAAATGTGAGTATTTCATGAAATACTCGATTAATCTGTCGATTAATCGATTATGAAAATAATCCTTAGTTGCAGCTCTACTGAGGACATCATGAAATGCATAAAAAGGCATTTTTATACTTTTAAACCTATTCCTTTGTTGCTTTCACCCCCAAGGAGACAAGGTAGCATTCCTTCAGCCCTCAGAAAGGATCCATTAACGGCAAATTCAAGGACGTCTTACAGCACGAGGACTTTGTTTGCTTTGTATTAAATCGTAGCTCTAAGAGGTAATCATCTTCGTCTTCTTTGGGCAACTTTGTAGAGGTAAGATTTCATTTCACGACAGAAAACAACCGTCGGAAGAGAATGACGTCGATGTCAAGCTTTCGCAATCCTCAAATAAGATTTTTATACATTTCACATTTTTATAATCAGGTATCGTCAGTAATCACACGAGTAAATCCATGTTTGAGTGATTGTTCACCATGAAAACAAACCAAGTGCAACTATGTTCTTTCAAGACCGTACCAGAATAGTCCAACTTTTGGGTTTTCTGAGTGTACGAGAAAAATCAAACCTAGATCATTCGATTCAAAGTCCGATTATTCCTGCATGTATATGCTTAAACAGACTTTTCTCCACGGTCTTTGACTCGGAAGTAGAAGGAGACGACGTGTAAACTGCAGTTACGTTGTCGGAAATAAACAAACACCATAGCTATGGCGAAGGCTGCAGAGAAGACCCACTTTTGGAGATGGAAGAAGAGACGACCTTCATGCTTGGGCAGCTGAAGGAACTAAATATTCCCTTTACATCACACTTTTCGCTGTGATGTAAAAGGTCAACAGGAAACTGATTCAATAGCACTGACCTACAGAGAGAGAGAATAATAACTGTTCTGCATTATGATGCTTATACAGCTTAGGTAAACAACTGTAAATGTAGGAATTACACTACAATAAAGTTGTTTACCTTTCACGTAGCAATTATTTCTGTTGTTGGATGCTAATAGTTAGTTTTACACCACTGCCTTCAGTAGCTGTAATGGTTTCAAATAAAAATAACACTACAAATTCTGAACTGAAGTCACTTCCCTTTTTTTTGTGGCGCCTTAAAGTGTCTCTTTAGATTCACTGTGATTTTGCAGCCACGGGGCTTCTTTCTGCAGAATGCTGCCAACTCACTTTTTCCTCTCTTTGGCATTTTATTTGAAGTGGGTCCAGAAGTCAACCTGTTCCTTTGTCATTATGTTCTTTTCCCCTTCGCTGTATATTATCTGATCTCCCGACAGCTGTGGCCCAGACAACCGGTGTCATCAGCGTAATTGTGACTGCGTTGCTGCACTCGACAAAGAGTCTTCAAAGAGTTGAGGAAGAGAAATGAGCAGCACGGCTGTAAAAAATGTAGTATATAAACACAAGATAAGATAGGGTGCGATAAGGTTGGCGATGGCTCCGTGGTAGAGTGGGGGGTCCCTCAACTGGAAGGTCGTAGGTTCAATCCTCAGCTCTGCATGTCTTAACTTAACTTGGTTCTGAATGAGTTTTTAGACTAATACAGGCCATAAGCACAGATAGTTAACAATACTAATTGTAAACAAGCTTAATAACGCAGGTTAACAACTGTAACCCCGGTTTATTAATATAAGGGAGTATTAAAAAAAATCATTTACAAAAAAAATTGTAGCCAATTTATTCAGGCTACATCAACAGATAGTGGCACAGTTCTGCAAGATTGCTGTTAAACAGTATCGCATTCTTTTAATACCCTCTCAACATGACTTCATGCTTTCACATTAACGCATGGTTCCTCACCCCCCCACCGCAACTTTTCACTGTAGTCGTATCAAACACTTTGCTGAGAGTTTTGTCATCATTTCCATTTAAATACTGCAATTGCCTCTCGACCTGCACCTCCCTCCCTTCTACATTGCCTCTCATAAATTACACCTTTTCGATCATCCTTCAGTTCCAGCTGTTACCCGTCGGTGTCTTTCGCAGCCATGGCAATGCACACCACCGCCGCTATGTGCCTTTGTCGTCATCGCCCTCATTATTGCCACTGTCACTGTGGATGTACAAATTGCAGGGCCTCTCGCCCTGTATTTTCTGATTCCTGGCCCTTGATTTGCATAATATGAAGAATGGTGTTGATGCCGAGGAAGGACAAGCTGGCTCGGTTTCACGCTCGACTGAGGAATGATCAGCAGATGTGAGGCTCAGTAATTGAAAAAAATTGGAAACATAGTCGCTGCAAAGGTGGGGATGTGTGTGTGTGTGCGAGTCTCCAGGGACATTCTTACTACCAGCACTCGCGCTACTAGATGCGAGTGTGTGTGTGTGTTTGTGTTTGCTCTGGATGACCTACAGAAGTTCTCTCTTTCCCCTTCCAGCTTCATGCTCCACCATCTCCCAGGGCGATATTATTGGCAGCGACGACCAAAGGGAGCAGTTGTGCTTGCACAAAACAAGCAACACCAGTTCCTGAGTTTCCAATCTTTGGTGCTAATATTCAAGCGTTTAGGCCCTGAGGTGCATGTGTTTTGCCCCTCGTTAAATCTGGTATCTCTCACCGTCACTGCTTTTTGTAAAAAAAAATAAATATAGAATGCTGCTGAAACTATTTCTCCTTGGGGGCCAATGATTTATCACATGTGATTCATAGTAGAAGACTGGGATAATGAGAGGATATGCTTGGCACGCCGCTCTATATGCAGCACACACTAAGGAGACTTGACGGTGCCTAAATCTGATCCTACACTTGCTTAAGTCATAAATTCAACACAGAATCAACAGTGCCAGCTTCTATTTATAACGGCTGGTGACGGAATAGGCGCTGTTGTACATTTTTGATGTCACGCCGCAACGGGCTCACTGACACGACTCATTTAACCCAAGTGTGAAGTTAAATCGGGGATTCAATCGCAGGTCAAATGACCCTGAAGTGCATGCGGGGGTTTTTATCAGCTCCAATCAGCATCTGTGGGAACAGAGGCTGCAGGTGAACGTGCTAATTCCTTCTTTGTCGGCTCTATTTGTGATGTACGTTCATTTTCATCCATTAGCATAGCATTTAACATTAATGTTTGAGGTGATCCTGGAGATGGAGTTCCACCCAAGTTTAAAAATCCTCAGTATACCTGCTAATTTATACAAAAGCTCATTGATTTGGACAAACTAAACTTACAAAATGTTACACTACTATTCCCGTAAGGATAAAAACCTATGCATTACATGTTTAATTATGCAGGACATACTTTAGGACATTGCATTTTCTCAAATCCCAATTTGAGAAAGATGTGATTCTTTTGCTTAGTGCTGACATAATACCATTCCCCTTGCTTTTTATCTTTCTTCCTGCTCCAGTTTCTCTCTTCGTGGATATCTGTGCACCGCTGCTACTTCGAGGTCACCCAACACCCAGCAGGTGTTGCCATGTATTATTGGTCCAGATGGGTAAGAATAGAAGGGCTACTATCACTCACAATACTGTGCTCCAATACTCATCCTCAGGTATCCGACAGTCAGTAAATAAATAAATACAAAATCAGACTTTAACATTTTAACAACCAAAAGCAAGAAAAAGTTGTAAAATATGTTAAGGGACAGTGTGATAAAATCTCAGTGCAGGTCAGAGCAGCTTGCTAATTCCTTTTAGTTGCAATATCAATCACTGGGCATATAAAAGTCAAATCACCGACCCTGACATTAGAGAAAATCATTAAATGGCTCAACTAAAAGACTTGTTCCTGTGATAAAGGTATAACAAGCAACTGTACCTTTGTTATAATTTCAGCGTGAAACAAATTCCACAACTCTGGAGGGTTTCGGAACTTAATAAAGTCCAAGCGACGGAACCACAACTTTTATTCAGTTTACACACGTATGTTCTTCATAGGTGCATGAAATATTGGCCCAACAGCAGTGCAGAAAAGTTTGTGGTGTGCAGAATGATTTTTGTTGATATGATTCTGCATCTGTTTTGAACATATGCTTGTTTATGGCTCTGTCAGGCAATACTATCAGACCTGAGTGGAAGTAACTAACACCGCTATACTGAGAAGCATAAAGAGAGCTTTGTGGAGCTGATGGGCTCAATTAGCCCAATTTTTATCTCCTTAGTGTGTTAGGAGATAAAAAGGGAAGCAACAATGAACAAATATGCTGCCAAATATTCATTTTCAAAAAGTCCAAGAATGACAAGCAGTGGTAAATGTAAGACGGAAAAACATGAAATGTCCATGATAGGGATACATAATTAAAATCTAGTATCTGCACTGCAGACACTGACCTCTTTATTCCCATATGCTTTCAGCTGGCTGTGCATTCCATAAAGTCATTTTCTTTTTAGCGCAGCCATGTAGAAAAAGGACAAAGTGCTTTCTTGAAATAGGGGGACATCTTGTTTGTGGAGTGAAGCTCCTCAGATGTTGTTTTAGAGGCCTTTCTAACGCAGTAAACAACACTTCATGAACTACAGTCTGTTTCCTCATTTTTTGCAGGATCCTGACCTGCAAAACCATTTTTTTCATATTTTTCCGTAATATTTAACCTTATCCACCTCTTTTCCATACCATCTCCTTTAACATAATTTCCAAAGGTAGACAGGACTTTTTGCATCATGGATTAATTATACTGTAATAATCAGATAAAGACATTTGATAGAGAGGTTATTCAGAGAGAGCAGACCACAATTATTTTATAAGACAATATTAAAATAATAAGAATCATATTTTTTCCTATGACTTCACTGCAGTTATCTTGATCTTTGGCTGTCATATGCAGAGGTACACCTCCTGCTGTATAAATGACGGACTCTGTTATTACCTCACACTGTGAAGAACATTGCAATAATTCTATTATGTCCTGATGAGGCTTGTTCGGATGGATCAGCGAGGGCTGAGTGAAAGTTTTGGCAATGAAACGGGGGGGATGGAGAGTACCATTAGCAGCAAACAACTTTGTCATGAGATAGCAGTACGGTTCAAAACAGATGACCTCAAAGCAGAGTGACAGTTAAGGAGCCACGGGTAATAAATGGGTGTTAATGAGAATCCTAGTGGTTTTCAATCTGCCTCCAGGGTATTCATTTCTGTCATGCATGAAAGTGATAGATATTATTGAGAGTTTAGAGGTAAATTTATAGCAGGTCATCAATTGGTGATTTTCCATTATACAGTTCGAGCACTACTCGGCTCTACTGGACTGGTTTGGTGGGGAACGTAGCACGGCTATGGAAGCTCATCAAGGTGAAACTTGATAATAAAAATATCCTCAAAGGCCTTGTTGGCCTAACCACGCTCACAATGTGCAATCTTAAATGAGCTAACTAATCACAGGTGACTATAGTTACATCCGATGTTAGACATTATCGTTAAGTCTTTTAGTCTGTCGTTTAAAAGACTTAATTATGTCTAACATCGGATGTAACTAAAGAGGCGACGGATGAAGGGGCCATTACAAAGACTGCCATAGAGGCACATGCGCAACTCTTACTCTTCTTACAACTTCTTATATGATTAATTGTGACATTTTATAGATCATAATTTTGACTTTTTATCTCATAATGATGTCTTTTTATCTCACAATTGTGACTGTTTATATATAATCATTTTGACTTTTTATCTCACAATTGTGACTTTTTAGATATCATAATTTTGACTTTTTATCTCATAATTATGTCTTTTTATCTCGTAATTGTGACTTTTTATCTCGTAAATGTGACTTTATATATCATAATTTTGACTTTATATATCATAATTTTGACTTTTTATCTCATAATTATGACTTTTTATACATCATAATTTTGACTTTTTATCTCATAATTATGACTGTTTATATATCATCATTTCGACTTTTTATCTCATAATTCTGACTTTTCATATATCATCATTTCGACTTTTTATCTCATAATTCTGACTTTTTATATATCATAATTTTGACTTTTTATCTCATAATTGTGACTTTTTAGATATCATAATTTTGACTTTTTATCTCATAATTTTGACTTTTTATCTCATAATTATGACTTTTTACCTCATAATTGTGACTTTTTAGATATCATAATTGTGACTTTATATCTCATAATTATGTCTTTTTATCTCACAATTGTGACGGTTTATATATCATCATTTAGACTTTTTATCTCATAATTCTGACTTTTTATATATCATAATTTTGACTTTTTATCTCATAATTATGTCTTTTTATCTCACAATTGTGACTGTTTATATATCATCATTTCGACTCTTTATCTCATAATTATTTATCTCATAATTATGACTTTTTATCTCATAATTATGACTTTTTATCTCATATTTGTGACTGTTTATATATCATCATTTCGACTATTTATCTCATAATTTTGAGGATATTTTTATTATCAGGGCGAAGTTCTACCTCTTTATTATTATTGTTTTCTTCCATACACAGCCGTGCAAAACCGTTGATCCAGTTTTCTAGAGTTTTCTTCATTTCAGCAGTTTAGGCTCACTTTGCTTAATTTGGCACAAACAAAGCTACATATATTGTGGGGAAAAAAACAATACAAGTGTCTTAAAATATGAGGCAGTTGTGTGGCTGCCTCAGCAAAACTAACTTCTAGCTAAGCTAATTTTTCTGGTGCTGCGAAGAGACACAGATAAACTGACGGAAACACTGTTGTGTTTAAAATGTGTCGCTTTTTCTATTAATGGGCTTAATAATTCCACAGAAGTCATTCCAAATCCAGGCAACATGACTTGGTTAAAAAAAAATGCTGATGTCACAGGACTGTCGCCAAGCGTTATGGAAAAGATTTACAACCACTCACTTCAATAGAGTCTACTGAGTCTACTTCTTCCTCACAGCTCTGCACCAAACCTCAGCGATCAGGCATCCTCAATGCCGTCGACCAGGCCTTGAAACAAAATCTTATCTTACCTTTTACAGTTTAGATTAAAACACGTTTCAAACACACTCTTGCCTTTGCGGGAAGAAGACCGAGGTTTGCGACCCGGTTGAAACAAGGGCCTTTCTGCATGGAGTTTGCATGTTCTCCTCATGTGTGCGTGGGTTTTCTCCCACAGTCCAGAAACATGCAGATTTGGGGATTAGGTCAGTTGGACACTCTAAATTGACCGTAGGGGTTTGAGCGTGAGAGTGGATGGTGGTTTGTCTCTATGTGGTCCTGTGATAGAGTGGTGACCTTCATGCCGAGGATAAAGCAGTAGAAGTTGGATGGATGGATGGATGGATGGATGGATGTTTTCAGGTTTTTACAAACAGTTCTTACACAAACACATCAATATTTAAAACTAGACACTCAAGACTGACATACAGGATCAGAACCGAGGCTGATCCCGGCATTTTACCATGAAATATTAAGCAAAGTGTTTTCTGTTGCTTTTTATAATCCATCCTTATTGAATCACGTGAGCGGCACTGGTACATGTCCATTTTCGAACCAAACGGCCAATGCACCAACGCTACTCAAAGTAGACGTAAGGTAGCTGGGGTTTTTTTTGTTCCAGTGCAATTAGTCATGCTTATCCATGACCAATCAGGGGCCAGAATCAATTTCCTTCACCGTGACACATTTAATCAAAATTTCTCCCGAGGACACTGGACTGATGAAAGATGAAGCCTCAAACACAGGGAACCCTGTTGTCCTTCCCGTTGAATGTTGGCTCCTTGCCCGACCACAAGCCGCCGTCCACACGGTGCATCTACCACTCTCTAAGTTTTACCACTTTAAGTCCTAACAGGCAAAATGCCTTATTTTATTCACTCAAAGTTGCTTTGTCAAGCTTTAATGGTCTCAAAACACAGAGGGGTCCAGCAAGCAGCTCATACAGTATACACAATATTTGCTACCGCTGGCCATTAAGCGGTTATTCATTTATGGGATATGGGTTTCATGCAAGGTAACTACAATAACATTGTGATTTAACAGAGGAGAGAATTTTCCCACTGAGGTTCCTGCTTTGTCAGACTCTCGACCACAGAGGCAAAGTGCAATCACAACTCTTAATTGTTAGCGCTCACACGAGCAGACAGTCGACTCGCTTCCACTCCTGTTCTACAGTTGGCCTGGGCCTGTGGGCACATTTGGCATTTTTATTCTAATGTAATCAGAAATGCAAATAAGGTCACATCTTCAGTCTTACCCTTGGTGCGATAACCTTAGGGACAAGACAAAAAAAGCAAAAAAGAAAAAGAGGTTTAATTTAAAAAGCTCTTAATTCTTTCAGCGGCACTGATGATATCTTCTTTAATTAGCGTGATCAGGCGCCGTATCAAGTCATCAGGGAAGCGGGACGAGTGCAAATGATACATATTAAGAGCATTTTTCTCATTTCTCCTCGCTTGCAACCATCGTGATTTATGGCATAATGACAGAGGAGAGAACGTTTGGAGGACGAAAAGATGAGAAAGAGAATCAAGGGAAAGGTGGAAAATGAGACAATACGTTAATTAAGTGGACTTGGGAGACTAGATTGAGGTGGAGCAAAGTGAAGCAGCCAAGTGATTTTTCTATCTTATAAAGCACTTACAAGCCACTTAACTGAGCTGGCACTTTCTGATCAGTGTCTGAAATGAAAAAAAAAAAGGGGTTTCAATCAGGCGGGGGAGACGTTAGTGCTGCGGCCCTGAGGCCCTGTGTCCTCTCCATCAGCACAACATGGGCTCGACAGACCAGTCCGAATAGAGCGGGTTGTGCTCACGAGGCTGCTTTTGTTCAGCGACCCATGACACTTGCCTCGGGAAAGGCAACCGTATACGATGCAGGTGGGAGGAAAATCAAGAGAGGACATAAGAAATCATAGAGATTCCTGACTGAAATATGAAAAGAACACTTATATATATACACTAATGACCCATGTTACTACCCCAATACCCATTTTAAAACTGAATATGGCTTTCAGGCATCAGCAGAATAATATTCTCCCTTTTATATTCATGACAGTGCTCCTGCCACGAGTAGTCGAGACTTTTTCTTTTTCTCTTCAAGTGGAAAAACAAGTCCTCAGCAGGCAGAAATTAGCTGTTGACTGTTAACTCCCGACTATGAGAAGAGGATATAAAAGGTCAGAGACGAATGGAAGAGAACACCCAAACTTCTCTTCCCTGGCTGGAGGAGTAAATCAATATCACTTCCCTTGTTAGTCTGAAAAGAGGAACACAACACTGACAGATTATATTTCCTGAAAATACAACAAGACAGGACACGACCGAAACATGAAAATGGTTTAACTCAAATAAAAATACATTTCATAAATGCCAAAAGGCAAAAGGCTGAGGTGCAACATTTTTCCGGCCTGCAGTTTCCTCCTGTGGCTAATGCAGTTGATACGGTTTTAATTACATCTGGGTTTGACAGTCACAGCTCATAAGTGTGTCAGGAGGAGGAGGAGGAGGAGGAGGAAGAAGGCTTCAGGGTCGTCTCTGTTTGAAGTAGAAGCCCATTAAGGAAGGTCAATAAAATGAATCAAACGAGCTGAATGGTTTCTCAGCGCTGGCAACCAAGGACAGTGAAAGATGACTATAGATGTCCGTTGATAATGTTTTGATTATGGCTTCACGATTCGCTTGGTGAGTCCGATACATCGCGATGTCTGTTTACAAAACGTCCGTGAAAAGTTAAAAGTGCAAGATTTCTCCATTTATTCACAACATAGAGAACAAAGTGCATAAAGTCTTGAACGTGGATGGGGCGTACGTTGACTAATAATATCTGCCCTGGCGCATCGATTCTCGCACCGCACGAGAAAAGACTACGATGTATCACAAAATCGTTATTCGGACGCCACAGTCAAGACGACTGTGGTACGTCATTTGCAACCTCACTGTCAACTCCAAAGCTTTCAGACCGGTTATTATTCCTGTGTTCTTTGGAGGGAAGTTTGCTGTCTTGTCTCACAGTGGTTTGTAATTACTATTTTGATCATTCTGATGGAAACACTCCGAGGTCTATTATCATACACACACATTAGGAAATGTGGAGTTCTTGCCCTGGAAACACAGCAATTAGGACTCCCACTCGCGTACGCGGAGCGGTTATTAGCTTCGCGGCAATATTCTAATCTACACCGTGTGTGAATTATAATAATGACATTCTAACCTCCATTGTGAAACCTATTTAAATACCTGCAAGTTTAGGGCATGTCTCACATTAATCAAGGCAATCAGTGGAAAACCTCAGCACAGGCCATTCAAATACAGTACAATGCTGAAACCCCACTGAGGCAGCATTGACAGCATTGATATTTGGTGGACTTAAGGCTGTCATTCTAATTTTTTTATAATATATACATATATATATATATATACACACACACGTATATTTATATATATATATATATATATATATATATATATATATATATATATATATATATACATATATGTGTATATATGTGTTATATATATATATGTGTATATATGTATATATACATATATATGTATATATATACACATATATACATATATATATAAAAATACACATATATACATATATATATATATATATATATATATATATATATATATATATATATATATATATATATATACACACACACACTCGGAAAGTCCCCCCCACCCCAATGTCTTCCGTCTTTGGCTGTTGTCAGTGGCCAAGGGTTGCAGGTGGTGCGGTGGTGAACAGTTTTATGAATAAACCAGACTGTCACAGCTCACTGCGTCAGGCGATTTATCATCATCGGCAGGGGTTGGCATCCCATCCACCCATTAGTACACAATCAATGGCTAAAGTAGAGTATGCTACAGCTAACACTGTAGTGTATGGAACAAAGGAAGGGCTCCTGAAGGACTAAAATAAAGGTTATTTCAGAGTCAAACCATTGTTTCTTTAAGACTGACTCAAAGCCTTTTTCCTGTTGAGTGGGAGGGTTGTGATGCAGCCTGAGGACTGCAGGGTTAGGGCTTCAACACGTGGTTTGGCAATTAAGTTACACATTTATTTATTATAATACGCAGATGAAAACAGTTAACAATTGATAGTGTTCAAATCGACATGTTCAAATAGCTTGGGCTGTAATTTAGGTCATACATTGGTTTCATAAAGTGGGCAATAATACAATAAAATGTTCTGTAATATCAAATTAACAAAGGTTCAACCATGTGTGAAATTAGGGCTGCAACTAGCGATCATTTTCAGATACAATTATTATGTCCATAATCTTCTTGATAGGTCCAGCATTGATGATGATGATGTTTGTCCACAAAACAAAACGATTTAGTTTTAGTGATTTCTTTGTAAGCGAGAAGCAAAAACATCAGAAATTATTCACAACTATTAAGCTGCAAAATCCGAGAGCTTGTTTTAAACTTATAATCAGTTATTAAAATAGTTGCCGACTCATTTAGTAATGAGGGAATCATTGCAGCTCTATGTGAAATTATTCTCCGTTTAACAAGTCTTTGTTGTTTTCTGTCCATAAAAAAAAAAGTTTAAACCCACAATGGCCAACTTTCCCTCGTAAACATAATCATTCCGCTAACATTTTATCATAATAAATATCATATCAACTCATCACATTCACAATACTTGTAAAGTAAAATGGCAATTAGATATTTTCCCCAACTTGTTCAGGTCTACTTTGAAGTTCAGCAACAGGAATGTATAAATATAGGGTTTTGGTTTTTTTTTTAAGCCTTATCTAATTCCTTTGTTGATAATCCCTTGGAGTCTTAACCACATAATCAAACTCCCTTGCCGAGATATTATCCGGGGGTTATTGGCCACTGTGCCCCCCCCCCCAGCCTCTACTATTGCTTGAGAACACTGAATATACAAACGTACAATGTCAAACAATAACAGGAATGTGAAGGACATGAAAACAGCAGCTTCTTTCTTCACCAGTGCACTTTAAAAGTTCTGTGATAGTAGCCCTCATGAATATTTCAGTGAAAGGTTAGACTCCGAGGAGCTTAACACTGACTCGTAATTTGCACCTTTTTTTTTCAAAGCGGCGGTATTATTTATATTTCGTCGCGTGACCTAAAGCCGAGTTTATCTATGTACGACTGCTGGTGAATGATAGAATTTGCATATGGTTGTTAATTCTGGTATTTATGATAATGTATAGTGTGTAAAAGGTCAATCATTGCTCCATCCATTTTATACGGGGCTGACGTTATTATTTGACCATAAATCTGTCTCTGCGATAATTCCAGGATGCACTCCAGAGGTTACGGAGGCGTGGACAAGGACAAATGTCACACATGGGAAGCTGGAATGACAAACACATGACTGAACCACCAAACATTATCATTCATTAGCTTAATAGGTTCCATCCACCCAAACTGCAATTAAGAAATCCCATCACTGCAACAAGTTCATCCAAATGAGACACTTGTTTTTGGTTGTTGACTTGTTTTTTGACCCTGTGAAGTTTGACAATTTAGAACTACAATTTTTTAGAACACACACACACACCAATTAGTGCTAGTAAATTCTGGGTTCCCAAACCTTGGTTGACACCAAATTCAAGGACTTCTCATGGACTTTCCAGGTCCTATTCCCTCAGATTCAAGGACTGAATGCTTAAGATGGCTGGACAAGTGATTGTCCTTGGGATGTTGGTCAAAGCGTGTGTAATTGTCTTTGGTGAGCCAGAGATCTTGGAATTACCAATGTCAATGTCCTGCATGGAATCTCACATCAACGGATATTGGTCCGATATCAGCCAAAAAACGAGTCAGATTACATCGGACTGCCTCTAAAATCTCAGAGGTAAGCGCTCCGATACAAGCAGAGGGAACTGTGATCTGAAATTTATCAAACGAACCAATTTTTCATGCCACACATTTTTCGCTGATGTTGTACCTGGGGAAAAAAAAGTGCTGTCAGCATAAAACTACGAGCCATCCTTCACCTTCCTTAGCATACCAATTAACTTATATGATCAAGTGTATGCAAACAACATAAATATGTCAATAACCCCGCTGTGCCAGCAGTTTTTAGAGAATATCTGTCCATCCCCGCCACTCTAAAGTCAGTGTATCAAAGCACAATCAGATTCTCGGCTTTCCCTTTCATCTATGGATGTAAACTGTGTTTGAACATTGTGAATTAGTCAATATTTTCCACATGTTCCGAGCCTATAACTCTAACAACACGTTTAAAAAGGTTCCTATGTGAGGGCTGGTCATTTTCGTGGTAATGGCTGAAAGGGGCATTTTCTGGAACTTCCCATGCCAGCTCCTCCCTCAAATTTCCAGATACTGTCCCAGTGCAGGTTGACAATTGGTATCGTCCAATAGGTCGCTCTTTGAACTTCCAGTTTCAAAAATTAGCATGGTGTCGGACAAAATCTAAGTGAATCTCAAGGATTTTAAAGAAAGGTTGTTTATCAACTGGAAGACTGTCCATTTTAAATAATAAACAGTCAAGGTTATTTTATAATTTGATGCAAAAACTGCCACACACAGTTAAAACAGTCTCATTCATGCACACATCGGTGTGAATAAGTAACACAGCTTTGGTTCAAGAAAATACTTTCCTTGCTAATTATAATTGGGAACGCAGTGCGTTTGAGAGGGAATGTACCGTAACGTTTTTGAGACAAGGTTGCAGGTTGAGTAAGCCGATGTAAGAACACGAGCTTCGGAAAGGTCCACAGGAAGTGAGTGTCCTGCGTCCTTCATCCACAGCCCGGGCACTATCCCTGTCCTGGATATTCCAGACAGATTGTGAACGCCCCTGACCCAAGTGACGTCCCACTTGCATTCATCATATATGGACGGCAAAGTAGGGGAAAATGTCCAGAGCCATGTTTAAACCACTGACCGTTAACCATTAAATCAACAAACAGGTAAATCCCTCCCCTTATACAATTTGTTTGGCCAACAATAAATAATTGGTCAGTTAGCGCCCAGGTGCCAATATGTTTTACCTACAAGGAAATTAGGATTCTGCAATGTGTGAAGAATTCTGTCAGGTAGCCACAAGGTGCAACCTATACAGCAGTAACGCAAAGTGCAGCTCGGACCCCTTAATGAGGGGGGAGACAAAAAAAGGAAACAACCAACCAATGTAAACAGAATGTGAGCAGCTAACCAGCCTCCCTGTGTTCCAGAACAGCCAGTCAACCGCAATCACTAATAAGACTCCAGCAGCTCATTTCTGCAGCTTGGCACCATGGGAAGTTTAAAGGCAATGTTTTGGAGGATTTTAAATGAAATAAAAGATTCCAGAGGAAGCCTCAGGTACAAACGTAAAAATGTGACTTTATTGTTCAAATTAACTGCATTGTGGGGCTTTACTTTCTTTGACGCTGTCCGAGTTAATACTGTCCATCCCTCCACTTCCTCAACTGTTTCCTGTCTTTCTTCCTTCAGTTGTTGTGTGGCGTCCCTTAAATTAGAACCAACCATCCACGAAGCACTGCCAAAAACAACATCTCATTTCATAAAACAGCAATAACACGGTGGATTAATTGAAGGCATATGTTTTGGAATATCTTGCACACTTGAACTTTTTGTAGCACAGCGTTTCCGCCATAAATGTGTGCTGGATCTTCCAACAACAAGAACGGAGGTTTTATTCAAAACCAGGGCTCAATCTTTCTCAAACCTGGAAATGATGACATTCCCTAATTGTTTGTCCACAAACCAAAATCTGTTGTAATGACTTCTTTGTTAGATGGAGCAAACCAACCAGAGAGTATTCATATTTAAGAAGCTAAAAATAATCTGAAAAGTGGTTGTAATTCTTTAAAAATGTACAAATTTTTTACTCCAAGACCAAGAATCCAACAATAGTTCAGACCATCTTTTTTGTTATTATTTTTATTATCATTTAATCACAAAAGGCTTCTATATGTGGACCAACCATACAAGCTCAGAGATACTTCAGATACACAACACAGACTTTAGTGCCAGCTCTCATTACAGGTCTTTGTGCAATAAAATCTCACTAGAGCAGCAGCAGCAGCAGCGGCGGCTTGAGAGTCTCTGAACACAAAAATTTGTCTTTTCTTTGCAGTGCTCTTCGCCTGCTCACAGCTCCACTGACCAATCTGTGCTACTCTGAGGCCGGAGGCATTGTTCTCCCATTTCCCCTGCAGAAACACTGCTTCCTGAAACCAACACAGACTCCCACTACAGACACAAACACTCTCTCACACACACACACACACACACACACACAGTAACCGGCTGGTCCACTATATTAACACGAATCCCTGCATTTACCACAGAATGGAGGAATGAGTGGAAATGTTGACAGTGCAAACATCCTGAACATAAGAAAAACAAAGCCTCCCTGCTCCACCCAACACACACTGGTTCTCGCTCTGTGTACAGTACACGCCGCCACACATGTGCTGGCATTTGCTCAGTCTCCACTCACGCTGCAAAAATAGCACATAACATGGCTGCGTTCGTCTCTATTGATTTATGGTAATACTGTGGCGTGTCGCGCTGGCTTACTTTCAACGGGGTTTGTTTAACCCCCCCCCCCCATCTGTTCGCGTCAGATGCAACTCCGGGGTAAACACAACACTCGAGTCTGTGCCAAAGCATATGGGAGATATAGTCTTTACACAGACGTAGGCATCCTTAACGAGGTTATTACCCTGCATGGAACACATCCCACTCGGCCCGGACTGGACGTAATGTCATTTTGTTTGAAAATTCTTGATGAAGAGGAAATTGAGTACAGAAGAAGGAGATGAACAGCTGTGGGGCTGCAGGTACCACTGACAGAGAGAGAGGATGGGACTGTGGGGACCACCGGTTATAAATCATAAAACTGAGACCAGAATGGTGAAAATGACGCTTCTCTACATGTTTGCTGAACAAGTGGATTGACACTGCTGAATTGTACAGGATTACAAACCTGATTTTTTTTCTTTAATCATTTAAATATGGCATGGAGGTACATAAAAAAAAATTTCTGGCGAGGTGCACTTTACACTTTATTAAAAGAAGAACATACAGCTGCAGCTCTATTAGGTCAGGCATCCTTTCAACCCTTCGACACAAACACCTCTGTAATCCTGCCCTGCACTGGCACAGAAGTGTTCTACGTCTAGTGAAGAAGCCTTGGAAACAAGTTGAACTTTTGCTTCGCTTTTCCAAAGGTTCCCCAGGTGCCTTCATTAATTTTTTTTTTTTTTAGATACTTTATTAATCCCCTTAGGGAAATTATTCTCTTCATTTTGACCCATCCTAGAATTAGGAGCAGTGGGCTGCCACACTGAGTAGCACCCGGGGAGCAATGGGGGTTGGACCGTTCAAGGTCGCTTGAACCGGCGACCTTCCGGTTACAAGCCAAGTTCCCTTTCCACTTGGCCAAAGGCTGCTCTAAGTCTGTCATCAAAAACTTCTGCTTGTCCTAAAGACCCCACTCCGACTTTCGGGGTTCAACCAGCAATGTACCACAACATTTATAGGCCGCAGTATTTAAAACTCTCCTTACAAAGTCCATTAATACATTTTCTACCACTTTATCAGTGTTTTGGGGGTTTTTTTGTTTTTTTTTATGATATGAATTTTTCATATAACCCACTACCCGCGAGTGTGTAGTGTACAAACCGTTGGGAACACAGAGCGGCGGAACGTCGCACCGTGGGACATCGTTTGAGAGGGGCCTGTTTTGCAGTTGCACCGAACAATCAAGAGCACAGCATGTTGAGTGCTGAACAAAACGGATAAACGCGCTGAGCGGTCCAGAGCGAGTAGACAATGAAACAGAATAACTTACGCCAAGAAGAGGAGCCACGTCGGTTGTTTGGAAGTTCTTTGGCTTTAAAAAATGCGACATCAATCAAACAACAATATTCTGCGAATGTTGTCGGGATAAAGTCGTAGCCGCGCGAGGCAACGCGAGCAATTTGCTTCACCACCTCAGCCACAATCATGTCCTGGAATATCAAGAATGCATATTCTCTGACTTATTAGAAAATGAGGTTAACACCCAGTCGTGCATGAAAAAAAAAAAATCCCGTCAAACACCGCGAAACCGATATCATTTCGAAAAATACTGTGATATTTTTGGTCACACCTCCCCAGCACTAGGGTACACCCTGGACAGGTCGCCAAGAGAGAATGTCCCAGACAAGGACACGAACCTGCAACCTTCCTTCCACTGTGTGGCCATACGTGGTGTTCTCTTCTTATTAGAGATGTTACAGGTTGCTGGTGTTGTCATGATGACAACCTATTTGACACAGCGTGAACGCAACTTAAGGTGAGGTACAGTCTGAAACTCATCGAGAAGCAATCCAGACGGTCACCCACGCTCCCCAAGCTTTTTTCCTGTTCAAAGGGCATTATTCAGTGCTTAATTATGTGTTTCCCGTCTATAACATTGCAAGGTCGTAACCTTCCTCATACAAAAGAAAAAAAGACATTTCACCGAACACTGAATTGAAAGAAAACAGAAAGCTTGTTGAAGCAAGGTTGAACGCGGCTGAAAGAGTTTCTTCTCTGGTTAAAAAGATGCAGATAAATAATCATGTCATTAAAAAAAGCCACTGATTTGATTTAAAAATCTCGGTTTACTTTCTTGTTTATGTTATTCTTTCTTCACCCCTTTTTTTTTTCCTAATATAAAAACATATGCTTGCTCTGATGTTTTTTTTAAATGACAAATAATCACACGTTCCGTTGCGCAAATGGGCCTTTTTTTTGGATCTCTGACGCTGCCTTTCAACACAGCATCTGGCCCTGAAGAGGCTCAAAGCCCACAGCACAACATGATTGGTTCGAGCTAGTTTTGGAAACTTTTGAGGTTAACCGCGTGTGGTCGAGGTCTGAAGACTGCCCCTGAATTTATTCTGCGACAATGCAGCGGGCAGAGAGAGAGAGAGAGATGAAATTTCATCATGTCGGTTTGTGATTCATGCGAAAACTTTGAGATGGGAAAAGTGTCTGCAAGACAGACTGTACAGACTTGGACCCTTAAGGCTGTAGTTTAACAATTGAAGCTGTGCAAGTATTTGTGCACAAGCATCGTGCCTCACCATTGTAATACCATGAAAATGCTCCCCTAATATACAACTCTGTAGCAATATATCATTCAAATTTGAATTATGACACTTTTCCACTACAGTATGGCGCCGGCTCGCCCCGCCTCGGCACGGTTTTGGTTGCATCTCCACGACCAAAAAAAGTACCGTCATCACTGCAAGGCCGCATGAAACTGCCGTGACTTTGTTTCACACGAACGAGTTTTCAGTGTAAATGAATCATTAGAACCATTCATCACAGGAAAAAGGCACAATTAATACGAAGGAATATTCTCACATGAAAGAAAAGCCCAAGAAAAACACAACAATGTCTTTAAAATCAATGGCTGCGACATAGCGACCGTATATACACCCGAAAAAAATCTCTAGCAACTTGACGGAATCAATGAATGGTTCTTGAAACAAAAAGGTCAGTGCCATTCAAGAGCAGGATTTCATTTTTTCTAAAAAGTTTTCGTTGGATGTTGCACTGCCAACCATTTTAAACATTAATGTGGTGTGGTAATAATAATAATATATGCTGGCCGTTGGCCTAGAAAGACTGTAGAAGTAAAATTGTGACCGCCATCATTTTAATTTAATGTGCCAAATTGACCCGTTTAATGCAAAACAAAGTTAATGCGGGGGTAAGGACATGTAGAGGTAATGATACGGATCACTTTTTGCAATGTAAAGTTAGGACTAAACTGTTAGACTTAACATCACCACTAACACAACACAATGTGTGCCACATAAAAATATGGAACATTAGAAACAACAATGCGCAAAGTCGAGGATTTCTTTACAAACCGAAATGTGCCGTCTCTTCCTCAAATGAATAGAGAGGATGAGATGAATACATTCACGTAATTAGTAATGATAATTAAGTCACTGATGAAGCCAATTCATGCTTCATTGCACTGTAATTTCTTTGTCAAAATACACAAGCGCATGGTGTCTATGCGGTTGTCACATCAATTTTGCACCTAAAGGATTAGGGATTAATCCTAGATTAATGGGGTTTCTTTTGGGTTTTTTTTACAATGCGAAGGTAGGCAGCAAATGAGTCACCGTGTCATCTATCGTGCTTTCTGTGAGCTGGATGTGATGTCACAGTGTTTGCAATACTTTGAATTTATTGCAGAAGAATCCGAAGAGAGGCTCTGGGAATTTTAAAACGATGAAATCCAAGTGCTGCAACAACAACCGCTTTCTTCTCAAAACTGGGGAAAATGGTGTCATGGTGTATGCTATAACCAATACTGATAAAACAGGAAGCAGACGGGAAGGAAGTAGCAGCTTTTCAGCCTTCTCTTTCAGTCATTAATCATATCAGGGGGTCCTGGCATGTTTGCCAATAGAGGTAGATGGAGAAATCATCTATTTTCCGATCCATCATGATTCTTAAACGATTACGGATTGATACCGACAAAGCCATACTCGGTAAAATAAATTAAAAATGTAGCATGTTGTCACCATGCTTGGTTGAATCGTCAACTGAATGTTGAAAGTACAAGCTGAAAAAGCAAGCTGGACAAAAGCCGGTAAATACACAACCGTCACGACGAATCCATCCAAGCAGAATCCCTTCATCATGAGTCACTGGTCTCATGTTTATGACTTGCTGCGAAGACGACATTTAGCAGAACGTTTCAAGGTTAAATGCGAGCGTGTCGTCACTGAGACTGTAAACGAAAACAACGTCCGTCTGTTTGCTACCCCATTTACTGTCATTATTGCACTGGCTCGGTGCATACAAAGTAGCTACTGATACGGGATTAGCGCGACGATTAAAAAGCCGTGAGGGAAAGTAATCCAATACTAGTTTCACTATGGTGTAGGGAGGAATAGTGCAGCACATGACTATATCACTGCTGTAGAGCTGCAGGTAGAATTCATGCAAACTCACAGCTGAGTAACTGACAGCCCTGCGTAATTTACTGAAGTGCTAAACAACAAGAACCCGAAGATGCTGATCAATAAATTTGCTCGAAGTAGACCCGCGCCTCCGTGTTTTTTTTTCTAATTCATATCTGAGGCCATAATTTAAAGCTGGCACGAGTTCCCCGGGCTGTCGCCCACAACACCATGTGTCACTCTTAATGATTAAGTTAAAACTGAGATCAATTCTTCAGGACACCAGGAGTGACAGCGGGGGGGGGTAAAAGGACTCAAGGACTGTAACAAATTAAAATGGGGGGAAAGAAACAACACGGCAGGTGAGCTGGACAGATCTGAACCCCATCGCCGAGGTGTCACCTGCAACCAGGCTCATACTGGACGATACCATTGAGCAACATCCAAAACTAGCAATTGAGACCATGAACTCCTCAGGAAAATGTTTACTGACCTTATGAATCTAAGAGAAGAAGGCTCATTTTCCCATCTATTTCCATTTAACCTGAATTCTTTTGTGCAACCAGTGGAGTTGGCGCCTTGTAGCTGTTCATTATATTCATACTTTTTTTTACCAAGTGTCCTCAACCAGCAAGCTGGAAGACTACATCTACTTTTTCTATACGGTCCATGGTCTTGCACAGACACAACTACAATACAGTATCTCATTGTGCAAGTACATTGGGCAAGAAACGTGATGCTGACTGCATTTCATTTACGCTACGCTACCTTCAGCGTGCGGTTCAATTTGGTACGGTACACTGGGTTCCCACACCGCCGTTGACATCCAATTCAAGGCCTTTCCAGGACCAATTCCAAAGGATCAAATATGCTGCCTGAGCTTGGGTGGTTGTCCTTGGGATCTTCATCAAAGCTGATTTTTGGAATTTTCATTGGTGAACCAGAGATGTTTTCAAATTTGCATTTGCCAGACGTCACCTTTGCTCATCACTTGATTGACTCCCTGGTATCTGGTCACGTGATCTTGTTTCATCTGCTCGAATTTGTGCTTTCATTCTGGCACTCCCCTTTCTTTTGTGCGCGACCCACATACACCTGTCAGACATAATTTGCCCTCCCTTGCTCAAAGTTACTCGTTCGTTGTTCTGAGAACAGTACCTTTACTTGGTAGGCAGGGTTGTGTAGCACGACGTTGTACCAGCGCAACACAACAATACAGACAATGGAGGACATCCAGCAGCTCTATTTTTGCTCAGTTTCCACCAATCGCAAGGCAGGGTGTAAAGTTGTTGCCCAATCAGCTGAATGTCACGGGTGGAGCAGGTCTAACCATACCATATTATATTATTCCGGGTACCCTAATGGAAGGTTACCAAAGAACGGAACAGTTGGGGCCACCACTGACAGCATTACTTAACCTTTAACATGCAATGCAAACGGTCTTATTCAGGACATGAGAGTGGAGATATTGGACAGAATGTAGGATCAGGGAGGAAATGAAAAGTCAAACCGTGGGAGACAGTGATTTAGCATTTCTATATCTTCACTTTGACATTGAACTTTTCCAGCTTGATATCTCCAGCAAGCGGGAGGTGATGGATGACAAAAGGGATGGATAGTGTCTATGCTATTAAAACCGCCACCACGAACTGAACTGTAATCAATTAGTGCGTTGTTTTCCCCCTGAACTGTAAATGAGACAATCAGCAAGATACACATCTCCACCCACGGCACAAAAAAGGACGGCCGTGTCAGATGGGGTGAAAAACAACGGTGAAAGGACGACAGCAAGAAGAAACACAGTGATAAGTGAGTGAGACGATATTCTGGGCTGATACCAAGACTGATGTCAAAGCTCGGAGACACAATAATCCTTCACTGTGATAGGGCTGCAAAGAATGACTAAAAAAACAAATCAATTAATCTTGTTTTTTTTGGGTTGTAGATTAATTACAGGTTAATCTAACTGAAGTACGCGTGGGAAAAATTGACAATACATTTGGCAACTTCTTTGTGCACCGGATGACTTGGATGCAGTTGGAATTAATATTGTGGGTAAACACCACAAAATAATTGCATAAACACAAATGTGGAATGATTGCTAGTAGCAATGTGATTACGGTTATAGAACATTTAAAATGCCAGCGCAGTTAATGACAAATCTCCTCGGTACCAGTTCACTCTCCATCACAACTCTAGCTTTTCACAGTAACTGTGTCGCAATAAATTATACATCAAGAAGTATTTTAAATTTTCGGTTGTACTATTGCTGCCAATTGCACAGTTGAAGCAAATAGATAAGGAGGATGGTCGGCGGGAAACACCCACAGAAAAAGAGAGAGAGAGAGAGAGAGCCAGAGAAGAAAACAATCCTAAAGACACAACAACATAATAATGGGATGAAAAGTGTTTGTTGGTTGTTCTCCACACAACAGCTACAGCAGAGCCGACAAAAGCAGCTTTAATGAAAATATCTGCCGAGGGGAAAAGTTTTCATTAAATCCATATTGGAGGGCGACATCATTCCACCCTTGCAGCCCACGCACATATTCAGGTCATCTAACAATCTTGGTGACCTCGGGTTCATCCCATTTCTCCAACTCTCTTTCATCTACTAGGCAGGGGGGATTCATTTGAAGCAATGCTAGGCTGATGTGCTCCCATTCTCTCTCTTTCTGTTTTTGGGTGAATAAAACATATGTGGCAGTGGTTCGGCTGGAGTGGAAAATGTTCACATTAAACAAAGTAAGAGTTCAGGGCAGCTGTTTGGTGTTTAATAATGTTTGCCTCAGATGGTCGGGGGGAGGACGCATTCAAACACTTGTTAAATCT
Source organism: Solea senegalensis (assembly GCF_019176455.1). Classification (NCBI taxonomy): domain Eukaryota; kingdom Metazoa; phylum Chordata; class Actinopteri; order Pleuronectiformes; family Soleidae; genus Solea; species Solea senegalensis. The sequence continues at coordinate 20,438,573 of NC_058034.1, forward strand.
TAAAACTTTTTTTCCATGACAGAGACGTTTGGCTCGAAGATGTGGCTGCCATTTTAACTGGATTAGGGGTGCCGAGATTAGTCGAGAAAAATCGATGACAAAACAACGCGGCAACAAATTTATTTGTCGATAATTATCGATTATGTCATCACGCCATCTTTTTCCATCTTTTTTTACCCAGTGAATCATTTTGCTTTCTACCCATTTCTGCTGAGAGTGAATACGTGACAACAGACACGTGTCTGTGATCTTAGTCCACTGCTTCGGTGGCTAAGCTACCTAATCTGAGTCAGCAGATTTGTGTGACTTTGAAAAGTGACATGTGGAAGCATAGATGGCAAAAACATTTCATACTTGTCCATTTTTGCAGTCTTCTTCTAGAGATGTTCCGATACCATTTTTTCCCTCCCGATACCGATTCCGATACTTGTGCTGTGGGTATCGGCCGATACAGAGTACCGATACCGATACCAGTGTGTTATAAAAAAATATACATCATACTACGTCTGCATGACTGTGATATGATTGTCATTGGTGGTAAGGTTTGGCTCAGGTTAAACCCTCTGTAAAACATGAACAAATACAGCAAATGGACACCATTTATTTTTACCAGTGATATGTTATTTCGTTTTTCAGCTTGTACGTTTGTTTTGACTCTGGTCCAAACACCGCAGCACTGGCAGAGCTTCATGTTTCCATGACGACTGACCAGGAAAGGACACGCGTGACGTAGTTTTTACATGACTCCAGATTGTTAAAATGAGTCTCTGAAATAACGTAAAACTTTAAAAACAGAGGCATACATACGCAGGACACAGGTAGGCGCGCTAACGGAGCTAGTGCAGCTAACAACGGAGCTAACTGGTAAATACTGCCAAATCGCCGACATGATGAGCTAACGTTAGCTCCTTGTCTAAAGGTGTCGGGTGATCAGTTCTTCTTCACACCTCTAAAACAGCACAGCACAACTGTTTCAAGAGCGGCGAAGAAGAACTGTGTCAGAGCTAACGGAGCTCTAATAAATTACGTGGTATCGATCAGTGCATGGACTCCAGTACTCGCAGATACCGATGCCCACATTTTCGGCAGTATCGGAGGCCTTTCCGATACCGTTATCGGAATCGGTATCGGAATCTTCTGATGCCAACTTTCATTCATGTCAACTTCTACTGGACAACTTGGAAATCTCTTCAAACAATCTGTTACACTTTTAGGCTGCATGTTTCGACCCCAAACAGGTTTCTTAAATTGATGCGATGAGTCGATTAGTAGTTTAAATAATCAGGGACTTGTTGGCTGTCAATATACACTGCCTGGCCAAAAAAAAAGTCTCCACCTACAAAAAAAAAAGGGTCACACCCTCTTCTATTTCGGCACTGTTTCGATAAGCTTCTGCAATGTCACAAGATTTATTTCCGTCCAGAGTTGCATTCATTTTTCACCAAGACCACTGTTTCTCGGACCACTGTGCAAAGCCTTCTCCAAACACATCCCAAAGATTCTCAATTGAGTTAAGGTCTGGACTGGCTCATGTTCCATGCTCCCTGAACCACTCTTTCACAATTTGAGCCCAATGAATCCTGGCATTGTCATCTTGAAATATGCTCGTGCCATCAGGGAAGGAAAAACTCCATTGATGGAATTAATGGAGGACTACCAACAATAAATGGCTACTGTAAAAAGGTGGCGACTTTCTTTTTGGTCAGGCAGTGTAGTTGTTAGTTGCTATCTTAGTTTGGTCGACTTAAATTTGCAACGAGGAGATGTAAATGATTCCCGGGAGTTAACCAGAAGCAGAGGACAGAGTTGGTAAGAAACAGGGAGTGCCCAAATCCAACCGAGGTGAAGAGTGTTTGGGTGAGCTGCTGGCAGCATTAAGATACAGTGGAGTAAAGTAGCTGCAGACACGGCGAGGATACGGGAGGAGAGATAACGAAGAGGCCTGGGTCTGATAGATGAGGGCAGCTGCAAGGTCAGTCTGGGAGCAGCAGATGACTGCATAACATTAACAACCCAGTGTTTTCCACAATAAGAAAACTCACTTGGATATTCACATGTGCCAGTGTAGAGGATAAACAAACAGGAACATGAATGAAAAGAAAGTCAGGACCTTTTCTGTCGCTGCGCAGAAGGAAGGAGGACAAGGCTGTGCCTTGCAAAGAACACACAGAGTCACTAATTACCTACGAGCAGTTACAGAGAGCAAAACCCAAATGTGCAAACACAGCTGGAAGCCAGTTACAAAGAGAGAGCCACTGAAACAACCACGAGACTCGGAAATATCACACAGAAGCAGCACGATCCAAGCTTTTCTGAGGCTAAAACACATGTACTGTGGGCAGAAAAACAACATTTATCAAGTTCTCCAACTCTCAGCCATCGTTACGTTTCTATACAGTGAGGTCGTGCTATGGTTAAAGCCATTTTATCGGATATTCTGTCTTTGTTGAGCATGGGGAACAATTGGAACCCAATTAAGTGCGTCCAAATCCGCTAATCTAGGTGGCGATGAGTCCCTTTCTTGGTTGTTAGCAATAGACGTTTCCAGTTGACCAAAACAACTTTAGTTGGCGGCTGCTTGCTAGCATTTTGAAGGTTATAACACACATTCATTTCTGATGTTTATGTGTAAATTCTTTCCTTGCGAGTTCAGGAACGCAGTCTTGTTTTCGCCATGTTTTTTTTCCGCTGTTGTCAGTGTGCTAAAGTTTGGGTCCAACTTATCTCATAGAGACAGTAGTAATTCATCGGCCAATGGCATTATCTGGGTGCGTGTGTTCGACTTTGGGGTATTCTAGCACAAACATGTAAATGAACATGAAGTTTCTGCACCTTTATGAACTCTTTAGGTTTCAGGTTCACAGGTTTAAAACGTCAAATTCTCCCCGCACCTTACATCGATGAGGAAATGCCGACATGCTCTGTGTGAAAGCAGGAAAAAAAGCTATGAGCTGAGCTATGACACCTATGCTAAGTATGCAGTACGCGGGGAATGCAACCAAGATTGAAACTATGTTGAGGGGGTGGCGGAGAGGAGGCGGCAGATAATGAAGAGAGAGTGAAGCGGCAAGATTAAGATATGGAGGGGGAGGAAGGAGGTTGGAGAAAGGACTACAGGAGAATGGAGAAAATTCAAAGGGGAGGAGTAAAGGGGGAGGGGCATAGGGGTTTGAAGAGAAAGAGGAAAAGAGAAAGGAGGGGAGGTATGATGGAGAAAAGATAAAGTGAATGGAGAAGGAGGGTGAGGAGGAGGAGGAGGAGAGGGAGAGCTGAAAGATGAGTTGAGGATGCAGAAGCAAGAGAGGTAGAAATCAATGCGGGTACATAAAAAAAGAAAAGTTGAGAAGTTCCTGAAGAGGAGAAAATAGAGTCGAAAAGGCAACCAGAGGGAGAAGTTAGTTCCTGCACGTCTCTAAATGACTCCATTCTCCACAGTAAAAGAGCTCGTAAATAGTCCTCTTTGAACTGTAAAAGTAGATGCTGTGCAGATTCTAAAGAGGCCAGTGAGAGCAAAAGGGGAGCACACTTTATGAGGAGGGGGCTCACTCAGGCTGAAAATCAGGCTGGAGGAGGAGGAGGAGTGTGTGTTCATGTGTGTGTGTGTGTGGTCTGCCGGTGAGTAGCCCTGAATCCTGCTGCAGAGCTGTTGGTACAGGTGCCAAAACGTCATCGCAATCTGTTTCTGACTACTTGTCCTTCATTAGGAAAATCACAGAAATAACAGATGGGAACAAGAAAACATAACATTTCATTATCTGATTTTATAACAATAATAATCAGTATATACGGATATGATATCATTTGAATTGTGATAACCTTTTTGGCCATGTCATCCAGTTCTACACAGCAAACCCCCCCATGTCACTTTCTTGGCCTGTATTTGTCTGTTACAGTTCTGCAGAAGAACCAGAGGCTGCAGCTCTAACTTCCAACCAAAGACAAGAGGGTCAAAGGGACGAGGTGAAGGAAAAGCGTGAGAGTGACACAAACCGGGAAGAGCACACAGCCGTCCAGACAGCAACAACAATCTAACAGCGGCCACCAAATGTCTGCACCCCCTGGCACTTGAGCGGAGGACACGCCACACTCAGAAATGGTGTCATCAACCCGTGTGAGAACTTCAAAAGTGTAAAAGCGATCGGTCACGCAGCTCTGGCTTTATCTACCTATGTGTATGCCTCACATGCAGTGGATTGTGTCTGAGGGAAGACTGGCTGAGGGGATTTGCTTTAACAAGCAGTCAACAAAACCCGACGGATATAAAGCTTAGATTAACATACAAATTCTGGCTGTTGGATATTCAGGAAAGGAAATGCTGGTAATAGCAAGTCCAACATTTTTCAATTTAAATTATTCTATCCAAACTAAAGAATTAAGACCATCAAAGAATAAACACCAGGTGTGTCTCGGGAGGTCGAAGGAACTCAACACTGGTTGTAGTTTCACATTATTTCTTTGGTCACACAGGATTTCCCATGTTGTTCCAACCTGAAGAAATGATGTCACCATTGCATGTGTGTTTGTGGTACACACACCAGTGTTGTTTTTGTCAACAATGAAAAATGATCTCGTTGAGGCCCCTTTTTTCATGACGTCACATGTAGCAACATGGACCTTTGATGACAAAAACGCGACGAGACGTGTGTGAGTTTTCATAGACAACGCGAGAATGGACGTCAATGTTAGTGGGTGATCTGTCAGAAATGCAAGACGTTTCTATTACTGTGCGTGTGATCTGTCAATTACGACCTAAAAATTCCTTGGTCCATGTTTCAAGAAGGGTCGGGTGGGTTGCCGACATCGCTGCCAACCCCTGGCGCCCGATTTACGCGGGCCTCTCCCCGCCCTGGTGACGTGACGCGGTTGGCACGGAGGACAGTCCACTCCGATCGCCAGATTCACCGACAACCCTCGGTGAGGGGGGCAAAGGGGGCGGGTGAAGGCGTAGCGGAAGGTGGAGGAGTACATATGTCCACGGCCAGGTCTGGGCGGGGGGGTCACTGCAAAGGCACCTTCACCCCGAGCCTTCCCAAGCCAGCCCTTTTTCGACAAAAAACAGTTGAAATACGTTGGAAAAAAGTTGAAATATGGAGATAAAAGGTATCTGCCCAACAGCAATCTCCATTAGAACAAATATGTACCTACACCATCTTCTTGTTTACATAAGTTGCGGCTCTGTTGTACCGCATTGAAATATGTGTGCGCACCGACATTAAGTGCTAATGCACACAAATGAAGGCGCACCAGTGCAGTGCAATGCAAAACATGAGCCTGGAGCCCTGACGTTATGCCAAAAATGCAACCCAGATAAGATAAACTAACTCTGCACGCACTTTAAAAAATTGATGCTTAAGCTGTGCGTAGAGTATGACACTTAACTGTCGTGTGTCAAAACGTGTTGATAGCGTTTGGCAGCTAATGGACAACACCCTGATGTTACACTGACGTTGACCTTTCGTCTAAAAATCTCTCCCCTCTGCCAGCCAAAGCATCGCTTCCACAGCTCCTTTCCATGTTGACGCTGCAGGGCCAGCCGCGTCAAAGTTGCAGCAGATTCCGCGCTCCATCACACAACCACCCAAACTCTATGAGATAACCGGCGTCTTGCCTCCAGGCTCGAAGCGCAGCCTCGACACATTCTCCAATTTATTACAGGAGAGAGTGGATAATTGCGTGGCGCGTGGGGAGACGGTTGTGCGATTCTGTGTGCGGGGGGGAAAATATTAAAAACTGAAATGCTGAAAGGGAATTCTGTTCGCGATCGCGCTATCCTGTCAGAGAACTACGATGAGCGAGAGAACAGCAGCATCCGAGGGTTTGAAAGAGACAAGCGGAAAAATTGAAAGGACGGAAGGAGGAATCATTGGAGAGAAAGATTGCACTTAATACTGCTGACAACTCAATCTGAGGCTGTTTGCCATTGCCAGCTAGAAGTGTGTTTGTCTGTGAGTGCTCTCCTGAAACAGAAGGATAACTTCTTTGCGCGTTTAACTCTCAAACTCGACGGATCAGGATCAATTTCCTGAATAAACTAATTACTATCTTGTTGAAAAATGTAAAACACTCAATCATAAAATTGGGCATCATTCATCACACTTATCTTTTAACAGCTAAAATTAATCAAGGAAACTTCCGACCCATCTATCCTTCCATCATATTACTTCTGAAAACCCTTGAGGAGAAAAATCAGCTTTGAAAGTGGAGAAAACCCAAGCAGACACAGGGAAAAATGCAAATGCAATATTTCTACCACCTTTCAATTATGAAGTGAATTCCTGTCAACAGCCAACATTTATGGAAGTAGGACCCATGAATATGACATTTAAAAGACCAGATTCTTTTATTATAATATTAATCTCTGGGCTTATTTAATAGTCCAAGAAGTCGCGGGAGGATGTGGGGATGAAAAAATTACAGGGAAAAGTGTGGGATTGAGGGAAGGAGAGAAATGTGAAACTGTGTTAATGGCTAATTTACAAACCAAACAAGAGGATTCAGCATACAGGGCATGTGTGGGTATGCAATGAAAAGAACGAAAGTATGAATAAGAGTAACCCGATATCCAGACTAAACTCCGCACCGGTGCTAATACTCGGAGATAAAGTCAGAAAAGGCGGTTTGATAAAAGAACGCTTAGATTTAAAAGACGGCACTAATGCGGCCTCAGAGTATGAGGATTTTAAAGCAAACATCTGATGATGATGATGATGATGAATGAACTCAGCCTGAAGGAGAAGCTTCAAATTCACAGGCCCATCTTATATTCAAGCTTTCACCTACAGGCTCAGTAGTGACACAGATATCTTGCTTTTATATCAAAAAGGAACTTGTAACCCAACCACTGCTCCTTCATGTTCATGGGTACGACCGAGGCGGTGGTTGTTTTTGTTATGATGCCTCCTTGACACGTCATTGCTGAGTGAAATCCAGTTTGGTCAGAGGACTCTCACATCTTATTAGGGCCCGAGCCACGAATGGCAGGGGCCGAAATTGTAACCTATTGTTATCCTTCAGATTGGTATATCCATGGCTTTGAGGGGGTTAGCGTGCATAAAAACTCTTGAAACTTTGCATGGCGGTCAAGTGTGGTGAAAATGTGATGTGGCATAGCTCCCGGACCTGTGCGTTGCTCAAGGGCTCTATAGCGCCCCCTAAGGTGAAAAGAGAGGGAAAATTGAGTTCCACCGAATCTTCCGAAACTTGAAAAAGTAACCATGGCCTCAACTCAACAGGAAGTCAGCCATTTTTAATTTTGCCGCCCATTTTGGCTTTTTGCACACTACGTCCAATCAGGTTTGTTTTGCCGGCATTAAAAAACGCGCCAATTTTTACTAGGCACATCAAGGGTGAAAATTTGTCGGAAGGTTTTGCGGATTCAAAATGGCCCTGTGCGTTTTGGCGAATTTCGACTACTCGTGACGAAACAGGAAGTGCCCTGTAACTTTAGCATACGTTGAGTTCCACCGAATTTCCTTGGTGGGAATGTTATAGACCAAGACGAACAAAAAAAGTCGACCGTAACCATGGCTTCAAATCAAAAGGAAGTCGGCCATTTTCAATTTTGGCATCCACCTTGGCGACAAACGCAAATGACCGAAATTTGTCGGAAGGTTTTGCGGATTCAAAAGCGAGGTCAGGGAACTGCTGCAGTCCCCGACTTGTAGTTTAAATCCGTCATGGCTTTACCATTTCAAACCGTACCGTACTGTACCAAACTGTAACCAAAATATGACCTGGCCCTTAAGCATTAGCCACTTTTAACATGCTCCAAGCAACTGAATAACACCTCAGTGTGATCTACACAAAAGTTCATCAGGCTCTAACGATTCATCAGTACGACCCCCCGCAGTGCAGAAAACCTTCAGTTGAGGGGTGGCAGTAGTGAAAGGCAGGGAGGGTAATCAAGCATGCATAGGCCATTATTGACTCACTTTTTGAACTTTCAACTGTGACCCTAAATTGGAAAAAAAAGCAGACCTCTGAACAATATCTCTGAGCTCAGGACCAGAAGGAGGAAGGGCTTGAAGAACACAAAGAGATGCTTTAAAGTGTTTTGTTTCCAAACACATTAAAAAAGAGAGTTCAGAGGTAGAGAGAAACCACAAAATCTCTAAATCTGAGATTATCTTCCCCCAGACAAACCAAACTACAGCCGTGAATTTATGACAGAAAATAGTTTCCTTATTTCCTTATGGTGCACAGGTGCTGCATGAGCGGGCCCCGACGTTCCAGAAAACGGCAGGGTTTCTAATGAGCCCCCCGGTGATCACCCATGTCTAAAAAAAAATGATAGCGATAACCTTTATAGCCTAGCAGATGCTCCGGCTCTTCAGTTTCTATTGTGAGGTAATTGCACAGCTGTCATTCGTGATTTAAATTTCGTGAGGAGGAACATTTCTGAATGAGGCAGCAGTGACTCACACGTCACACCCGAAGACAGTGGATCGACTACGCTTGAATCAAAGGTGAGTTTACTGAAGTCCTATTTAGGAAAGAAACAGCTTGGCTTTAAATGATTAACAGTAACAGAACTGCATGGCTTTTTAAACATTTATTTGGCTTTCACCAATTCAGCTCTAAACAATCTTCTTTTGTCTGTTTTAATATGTGGGTGAAATGATGCATTTTTATGGTTTTTATTTTTCGTTCATTTCCGTCTTCCTCTCCAACTCCATATAAAGGTCCATTGAGTATGGATTTGAAGCTCCCTCAAAACACACCGCAGGCGAGGTAACCCTGTTTCTCCATCAACAGAATCGTACGTACCGTTTCTTTTTCAATGTCATCTCGAGACTGCAGTCGCCTGCAATTAGGGCCGCAAATGGAGATTTCTTTAAAATGACTGCTCAATTTTCGGTTTACTTAATTATTTTTCTTAATGTTGGGTCAACAAACCGCCAGTAAATATAAAAACGTTTCCAATCTGTTTTCCAGGGCCATAGGCTGAAAAATCCCAATCCAATTTGTAATGATTTTAAAGAAAAAAGACAGAATTGATCAGCTGATTAATGGCAACTGTAGTTGAAAATGTGATAAATTTTTTATTAATTTGATCTCTTTTATCTAAAAGTCAAATGTGTACATTTGGCAGCATACAAACACACAATACACACAATTACCAATCAACTCTATTAAAAATATCAAATTATTGCTCTATATAATGAATACTATTACTGTATACGATACAACTGTGGTGTAGTGCAGTAGTATATATATGCTCACGCATGCACACACACACATTAATGCTCCAATCACACTGGATGAGTTAACATATGAGTGACGGTGCTTCGGTGGTTAGACAATAAAATAATAAACAGGGAGGGTGATAATGATAACTCCTGAACTAAGTTTTTAAGTATTTAAAAAAGTATTTTTAAGTATTTTAAAGTATTGCTCTTTGTGTTTGGTCACGTAGTGGCGATTTGGATTGTAATCCTTAAACACAATGACCTTTTTGCCAGAAAATCACAATCACACAGTGTGGCAGAAGAACAGGGAAATAGATGTTCCCTCAAATCCTTCAGTTTGTTTAGACGATATTTTAAGATTCTTTTAAATACCTCAAAAGCACTTTTTCTTCTCATATTGCTGTGCATGTTTGATGCAGTCCTTACTATGTGGAGCACTTTTTCATTTTAATTTTGTGTTATTGGCATTTCATGATAAAAAAATTAATTTTTACAAGCTGAGAATGAAAACTCGACAGAATTAGGGTGGAGGTGTGAGGAAAATGTCACCGGTTAAAGGAAATCTCTTCGATGACATCCAGAAGGATAATTTCAGCTCAAAATTACATCCAAGCAAACATATTCAGAGCAACTTCAATGTCACCAACAGGTGTCTGGTACCAGCTGGAAATCAGGAAATGAGTAACCTCTCTAGCTCTCAGTGAAGGCCACCTACACTGAAAGCAGAATAGATAAAAGTGCAATGGGACCGCAGTGGGATTGAAAATGAACTTACATCTCATGGTTTCAAACAAAACTGGGTAAAACAGGAAGTGCATGTGAAGTCGTCGACAGAAAACGGATAGAAGCGGCGCCAGAGGCTTGTGGGTGTGTTTCCCGCTGTCTTACATGACAGTGTGTTACTCTACAGAGAGTCATTTAGCCTCGTCTTTTCCCCTGATGTGTCTTAACACCGCGAGCTGCTGCTCCACTGTTACCGTGGTGAGAGGAGAGCGTACAGAAGCATGTTTGGAGCCATGTTTGCCAAGCTCTTAATAAAGTGAGGTTGGCACCGTTCCTGTCCGGCTGTTGTTTGCACTATTTTGTGGCTATGGATATATTTCAGTGTGCGCTCTGCTTATAAAGCAATTTCCTTGCAGTGTAGTAAAAGCACTTTTCTGTGACTTTCAAGTAAATTGGTTACTTTCCAAGTCTTATTTACTAGATTTATATTGGGTAACTTATTTTTGGTCATCCATCGTTGGAAAGTCTCTGAGTAATCTATAATATGACAAAGAAAATTAGGCTGCAACCAAGAGGTAAAGAAAAACAGCCGTGTGGTCAAGATTAGCAGAGATAATTGATGACAGAGGGTTATCTTTATGCAAGAAATCTCTGCTTAAATGCACATTTATTAATCCAAGTGGTTAAATTGTACACATATCAAGCTTATTTATCCAGTTAACGCCTGTCGACTTAAGACAAATTTGTTTACGCTTCTTTATCTGGTTGACTTCTTGCTGCTTTTTGACATTTGCCTAAGCAAATCATCACAGGCACACCAATGAGTTTAAAATGAATTTCCTAGATTAGCAACATCCCACACGTCTTGGCAATTCCTCATAACATTGTCATAGTACATGCGCTGCGTGTGCGAGATAAGGCCCCGGGGACAGATGAGCGCACATCACTCGGCCCGTAATTAGCAGCCAGACGTACGTGTTAAATGGCCCCGTCAGCCGAGTACAGATCACAGCTACCAGAGAGAAAGCTTCTTCAAAGACGTCTTCATGTTATCGTTCTCCGTTGACGCGTCATTAAAGTGATCGTAATCATACAAGGAATCAACGGTCAGCGCTCCAGAGCTGCATATGCGCGCTTGGCGTTAAAAGGCTTGTGTAGCGGCCCAGTGGACACGCAGAGGTCCTGGCCTGCCTTGTTCAGCGTAGCAGCCAGAGGAATGGACAGTGCATTTTCCCCTTTTTCTCACCACCACTCCAGTGTGCTCTTTCAGTCTCCACAGACGTCTCCTCAGACACATTTAATCTTCTCATCTCATGCCGTTCAATCTTCCCTTTCTGCCAGTGAACCCTGCAAATTCGGATTAATGATAAATCAATCCCTTTAATTCACTGTAAAAGTCTCCTCTCCTTTCTAACCAGACATGCCGCTGCCAGACTTGGCCACATGATGATACTAATCAATTGAATTTACAAAGATCTTTACATTATACATCATGTTCGCCCTTGTGTAAGTATGAAGGTTTATGAAGGTCGGCGCCTCTCACTAAACCTCTAATCTTATTTTTACTAAACTCTGACATGGACTACAATATTTATTGATATATCTCACAAAAAAGAAAAATCAAAACTCAAATCTATTTCTCGGAACAATAATGAATCGTTCAGAGAAAACACGCACCAAATAAACGGCTAAACTGTAGGTGTCTAGTTCCCGCTTTGCCATGACGTTATATAGATTGTTATCAGCCACTGGCTTACAGGTGAATCATGCACACGGTGAACAATGACACCATACATCAGGTGGTCGCCTGGCAACCAGCATAGCTCTGACCGACTTGGGAGCCAACAGAAATTTCGGAGGAGAGCGGGCACAGTGGGGTGCCATCATTTTACGTTTCTTTCCTTCAGAAACTGCACGGGGGCCTCAGAAGTCACATGAATGTGCAAAGCAGAAATCAGACGAGCTCTGTCCTCCACCGGTTGTCCCTGAACTGCTTTTAAAGAATGTAGCAGTGTCTGGCTCCACTTCATTTAAAAAGGGAAGAAGTCATAAGCTTGTGCCAGACTACCTAATTAAATAAAAACACTGTTTTTTCAATCCCGACTTTTTAAGCTCAATCCTTGAAAATACAAAATTTCTTGCAAAACTTCCAAGTGGATGGAGGACATCTAGCTGGCTCTATGGGTGGAGCCACTGACCTGACCGTTCTGTACCATTATACTCTGGTACCCCAAGGGATGGAAGAGTTTGGGCCGGTTAATTTGGTGCAATTCCTGATGGAAACGCACAAAAAAGTCAACATAGCGTACTGTACCAAACCCAACCATTCCACTCGGTGGCACCCCGGCTAATGTGGCACGACACTGCACCGAACAGAAACCAATGACCGCAACCCCCCATGTCTCAATCCTTACTCTGATTGGCTTTGGTAACTCGAGTGTCGAGCAAATGTTTTGTCTGCGTTTGTACATATGTCACTATATCACTTATATAACCAGTTTGGTAATATCTTAAAACAATAACGGTGGTTGTAGGATAACATGCTGACCCGCCAGTCTAAAAGAGTGTCATCACTTATTCTCCATCCAATACACCGGAGCATGTCAGCACACACCATGCAAGTTTTATTGGCCCCTCTATTTTTAAATCCACGTTCAGTGGACACTGCGTAAAACATCTGCCTCCAGTGCTGCTCCAGTGTGACCTCACCTTCCAGCATGGATACCTGTGGTTTCCCTCGATTGTGTTGTCACAGCCAGCGTCAAACCATTTATACAGTGGAGGAGCCAAACCAAAGCCTGCTGTCCTGCCAACAACAACAGCTGCCATGGCAGCACAATGGGAGGTCTGCTTTACAGGAGCAGGGCATTTCTCTGCAAAGAGCAATCGGAACATTTTGCACCTTTTGCCCAACTGTGCGCACACAGACACCTGTGTGTGTGTGTGTATCGACACTGGCTTTGCTCAGCTACAGCTTGATAAAAAATCGGCAGATAGATTGTGATACTCAAAAGTCTGGTTTTCTTGGACTAACAGACCCAGATAATTTGTTTCAAAGTCTGTCCGACTGATGAAGGAACTTAATATTCCATCTCACGGTCCATTTCACCGCGTGTTTGTCTGTGACGTAAAAAAAAAAGTCAACAGGAAACGGATTCAATAGCTCAAGCTTATAGAGAGTACACGGTCAATAAATCGAATTTCTCCTCAGCGTGTTTACTCGGACTCTGCAAGTTGTCCGACAGTCGCGAGCTACCGCCGCAGGTTGACACAGCGGTGCATGTAAACATAGTGAGTAATTCATTCTTTACAGCTTGCTTTCCCAGCTATTTCATAATAAGTTTAAATTAAAAATGATTAGATGATAAAATATGAAAGACATAGGTATAATGTCGCCCGTGTAGGCACACATGTGTGCATGTGTGTGTGGTTTCTTAAAGGAATCCTCACTCAAACACGGCACACCAACCACTTTTGCACGATAATCCTCATAATACTTCTACAACACTTGGCAAAAACCTTTATTAGGCTGTTAATCCAGCTGCTTCCTGAGCCGACGGACACAATATTGAGATTGAGTCGACTGTCTGTACTTACAATAAAAAGCTGTAAATCTTTGGGTTTACACAGCACGGAGGGGGAGGAGCGGGAGAGAGCGGGAGGGATCACACTCCAGTGCATCGCTTCAAAGAAAACTTCACAAACAGTGATGGAGCACATGGGAGACCGAACGTCCTGCCAGGCAGCGCCGAGTCTGAGATGCACATTTTGACCCTCGCAACTATACAAAAAACTCACAGTATCAGTGTCTGAATGATGGCACGTGGTTTGTGTGTCCTTTGACCCATGTCACGAAGATGTCCTCTGATGCTTTGGAGGAAAAGGTCACCAAGTAGTCCAACCATGCTATCACTGCTTTACAGCTACTGGTTATTACTGCCTACTAGGTATCTTTTGATAGTTATTATACATATATACACTTTTATATAGGCACATTTCATTTGAGAGATAAGTCATAACCAGAGTACGACAGTTAAGATTATGTCAATATCAGCGTTTAAACCATAGTAATGTGCAAGTATAATCCGTATCAGCGCGAAAGCAACATTCCTGGTGTTGTCTTAAACTGAGCATTCCAAATAAACCACAAACCACAACCTCTTCAAGTGATGTGTCACTTCTCACACTCCCACAGTCTTCCATCAAAATGAACTTCACCAGAGTGTGGGCAGCAATCCAACTCAGTGAGTAAAACACATGCCGAATACAAGAGTGCACTCGAATGACTTCTAAGCACACGCACGGTGCGTGACACTGTATATACATGGCAGCTGGTGAAGGAGGATGTGGAAAAACAAGCAACATTTTGAATGGAGTTACGTTCGGGCTTCCACTCACCCGTATTCTTCTCATCGCAGCCACGATCTCCACTCGGCTGCTCGGCCGCGACACATCCAGACTGCCGATGTACTGTCGTCAGGGTGGTAAAATACAACAAATACAGCATGTTAACTTTAATATAAGTACAGGTATTTGTCATATCAATACAATTCAAACAGTCCTCGTCAGAACAGTGTTAACTCCGTTCAAAATCACAGCTGGATATCAACTTGTGTCACATCGTTTGAGTGGATTTGTGTTGTTATTTTGAACAGAGTAACATTAAAACACAGAAAAGGAGAGGCAGCAGACGATAACACGGTGCGTGGAAGTTTCAAAGTTTCGCGCAGATTCACCTTTGCCTCGAAGTTGATGCCATGCTGAAAGGCTTCCTCGTTGTGCAGCGGGATCCTCAAATCATGTCCATCATCAACGAGGTTGTACTTCGTTTTCGCAGGCATTTTTAATTTTTATTTTTTGAATTGTTTGCTATTCCACGGTAAGACAGAGGCAACGAACCGCGAGAGGAATCCAGCGCAAAAACAAGCCAAGAAGTAGTCCAAACAGTCCCGAAATCCGGTCAGTGCATACGCTTCATAGCAGCGAGTCGTCCCAGCACTGAACGCCGACAACGGTGCTCTCAACCGCGGCCAAGTGGCGGCAACTATTCCGGTGAAGTGCCGCCCTGTCACTGTTTACCGTAACACGCTGAGCAGACGCAGGAGTGGCGCGGATATTGACGCGTTTCCCCGACTTTTCCTGTTACGAGTGCAGAAGTTGGTTTAGGTCCTGCCTCCAGTCCCGGACTCCCTCCCCCCCCCCTCCGCTTACCTCGCCCCGTCCTCCCGCACGGAGGGAGGGTGTGATTGGAGCAGCGCGCGGTTCCCACCTGCTTCCATTGGAACAGAGACTCACCGTGGCTCCGCGGAGGAGGGACTCGCTGTCTGGTACCTGCCCTCCTTTATCTCTATCTCTCTATCGCTCTCTCTCTCACACACACACACACACACACACTGGCGGGAATAACCTGAATGTCACCCGTGTACACTTAAGGAGTGGTTTTAATTTACTGTGTACAGTAGTGGTCTCAAACTCGCGGCCCGGGGACCACATGTGGCCCTCCAATCGATTTAATGTGGCCCTCCATTCTATATCAAGATATGATTTATTCAGGGTTTTTTTTGTGAATGAAACATTGTTCCATATAAAAACAAACACTTTTATTTTGAAATTCTACACAAATACCATATTGTGGTGAGAGAGTGTTATATTATTTTAAGTTTGGTGCTTTTTCCACCAAAAAAGCTGGACTGTAGTTCAATTGACCGTCCCCCTCCCCTGACCAGATTAGACTATGCTAGAATAAAACTCTGTTATGCTGTCAAACACATACCTGTAATTTGCACTATTCCTCACTTCCGGCCTACTACTTACCTGTATTAATTATCCTGTATGTGCCTTTTTTTATATTTCCCTAGTGAAATGTGTGTATTGTATATAGATCGCTTAATGATATTCTTACTATTTTTTCTTCATATTTTTGCTTTCAATTTTTATTGCTCATTCTACCCCTATTTGGTATCTTGCATCTTCATATTCTTAACTGTATATTTTGTTATCTTCCTCAGTGAAGTCTAACCCTACTCTAATCTAATCTAATCCGATTATTGTGTCCCCCCAAACGCTTTGAAAGATGCCGCACCACTGCATCACAACTCATCTATGTATAATTTAATCGGTGTTTGTGCCATTTCTGCAAAACCTCCAATTATTTTGAGTTGGTAATGCAAAATACAATGAAAAAAATAACTGTAAACACACAGTTTAGCAGAGAATATAGGCTAGAAGAAGAATATGAGCACGCTTCCACCCCATGCTTTAAATTCTACTCTGATTAGTTTCATTTCGTCCAGAATAAAATGTGACTGTGGTTTTACAGCCAGGGCTCATGTACATAAATCCTTGCATGGGGATGATATAAAATAAAGGGCAAGGCTACCAACTAGTGGCCATATACCTATCTGGGCTTTTATTGCGATATCAATACAATATGAAAATGGAAGAGTATAAATTGTGCGTTGCTTAAATCATACAGAAATCATGAGACGACCTGTAAAAAAAAACTTTAAAGCAGAAATAATCAATTTTTTTCAATTCTTTGATCCTCTTATCTAGACATAAACCTTTTAAAGGAGATTTACAAAGATTATCGGAATATATTTATCTTAATTTTAACTTGCTTTTAAAGACCAATAACTTATTATATTCATTAATGAATGCAAAACAAAACAGCATAAATGACCGCTGGTCATAAAGATTTGAACAGCTATGCCAATATGCATCAGTCATAGTCAAGTTTAAAGTATGCATGATATCAAAACTGGACGCCAGAGACTGGACTCAAAAAGACAGCAGTGGGTGATTTTAAGATACAGGACAATGCTGCAAAATGTGATTTTTTTATTAAATATGAATACATTACGCTCTTGAACATGCACCGTGACTATATTAAACACATTTTTCACTCGTCCCCTGAAAGCACCTCCAGTGCGAGAGTGACGTGAGGACAGTCGAGACAATGGTGCTGCGTTTATGTATAATGCAGGTGTCATTTTATAATGCACAGAGCATCTGTGTCACCACGGGAGTGGAGATGCAGCACTCCCCTCAAGGTGGTCCCAGGCGTGGAGGGAAGGAGAAGTAGGGCAGCAGTAATTCACATTCTCACCACCTCTTTGGGAGTATAGACAGCGCTGCTGCTAATGGTGTCCTGCGGGCTTATAATGGGATGATGTTCCGTGTTATTTCCTCTCCGTGGGTACAAATCTGGCATGTGCCCGCCGGATTGTGTCGCATACCATTCAGCGTCTTGATTATCGCCCTTACTAACACACATGAGGAAAGTGGAGTGCGAGAGGGAACAGGATCACCAAGACCCTCTCAGAGCTCGACATAAATGTTGACTCTGAGTTACATGCAGTTTTTATGTTGTTGCCACATTTTATGCTATGTGTAAAATGTATCAAGGATATCTCCTCCTAAATATTGCATTGCACTCATGACATTGGAGTGGTTAAATGTGAGGAGGGGAAAAAAGAGCAGCTGCTGTCTCTGCAAGAGGAATTATTAGTGAATACAGCCAGTTCTGCTCTGGGACTGCGTGTGCTCTTAAGGCTCTTATAAAGGATGGAGCGTAACTTAATCCATGCCTGCTTTTCAAACACATCAGATCTTGTAATTAGGGATTCAGCTTTAAAAGCATTTGCTCATCATGGGAAGAAGGTCGGAAAAATATGCAATATCTTTACACTTAATGTCGTTCACTCGTCCACACCCTGGGACATGATCCTCGGGAGCGTATCAGGAAACGGTTGAAATGGAAGTTCACCTCCTACACTTCCAGGCGGGTGTGAAAAGGCGCATTTATCTCGTCAAACTGCTACTTTACTATAACGCAGTGTTGCTGTTGCATCCAACTGTCTTGACACAGAAGGAATCCCTTTACTACGTACTACAGGCTTCATCAGAATGGTGTGAACTAATTACACCATGGTTTAAAGGTAACTGACATTTGCTTTTGATTTATGTTTTTAAGTCATGCATCACCGTTTTAAAACCCATAACTTGCTGAAATGCTGTGACTGAACAGTATACGGGGTCCTTGAAATCCTTGAAAGTTATTAAAAAAAAAGAGTTCAAGGCCCTCGAAAGCCCCTTGTATGTTACAACGCCACCTACTGTTGCCAAAGAAAATTACAAAGACTGACTTTGACCAAGATCCCAAGGACAATCACCTGTCCAGAGTATAGGTAGCTATTATTATTATTATTATAATACTTTCTGTGTTGTGGTCCCTGACATACAAGTCTTTCACTTTGATCTGACAACATCTGAAAACTCATGTTTTCCTCTCTCTGCTCTCAGCTGGTGTATTCCCAAAAAACGTACTTAACTTTGCCTCTTGAGTGGATCAGTCCACACTCACAAACTTTGGGATGCAGCGAGAAACAGAGCTAAGATTTCTTCTGTGTGTGGTGTGAGGCCAGTGAGTGTCAGCAGGAGTCCTGAACCTTGGATACTCTCCCTGTGGCGTCTCTCTCTCAACCGTATGCAACAGCCGAGACACACACACACACACACACACACAAATGACTGTGAGTCATCCGCCAGGCAGCCGTGCGCACACACACACATACACACAAGCATCTTCAGGGTGTATTAATTAATAATGGGGGATGTGTGACACTTACAGCATGAGGACTAGATCCAGTCCCCACCGAGGCAGGCAAGAAGGGAAGCAGTGGAACAAATGATGATACCGACAGGCTACGTATTCAATTAGCCTGAAACTGTGCGACAGCAACAGAATGATATGGCAACAGAGTAGCAAGTCAGAGGTAGATTAGTACAGATTTACTGTGCCTCTGATCAACAGTCAGTGATTTAAGGCTCACATAACGCAGCATTAACGTATTGAGGCTCTGCATGACCTACATTTCCCAAATCTTGAAATCCTTTTTCAACAGAAACCATGTGATTACCAACTTTTTCTTTTTTAACCTATGGATTTAACGTGGAGTCAAAGAGTATCAGACGATTAGAAAATGTTAAAAAAAAGCAAACCTCTCATACATCTGTCTCAAAGCAATAGAGCAAGGCTGACTCTTTGTGTAGTTTAACTCATCAAGGTTATTCGCCTTTGAAAGTTGCATCTTATGTAACAGCAAAACTCACACTTCCTCCAAGCATTTCACTGAGCTTCAGTTGCCGGGTCAGTGAGATGAGGCGAAAACAAACGCAAGGGTGACACCATGTGGACACACGTTGAGTTTCAGAAGGCTTCACACTCAACTCGTCGACCTAAATAGCACATGTCGGTTAATTTACAGGATGGAAACAGACCTGAGAGAGAAAAGTGTAGAAAAATATACATTAATTAAATGTATATTAAATATATATATTTAAGACATTAATATATAATAATAAAATATATTTTAAGGAAGACCAATGTCATTTTTCACAAAGACGTTGCTCGCGAAAGCATTTGCCATGTCAGGGTTTCCTTCAGACAATGGAAATAAATTAACAGATAAAAAAGTTGCTGGGACTTTTTATGCAGGTCATAAGAAAAAGAACAAATCCACACTGCTGCTTGCACTCCCTATATTTGACTTTCCCTTGGAATCGCTCACTGTAAATAATAGCCTAACAGAAAAAAAACGGCTCGGTGTGTTACTTGGCAATGTGACAACTCTTTTTCAAATGAGTAAATGAAATTGTGTTCAGCTTGCTCCCCCCTGGAGACTAAGCTTCATTGAGTTTTGTCGCTCCCCTGAGCCGCTTCGCGCTTCCCATCGTTCACCGGGAACAATGTGCGCTCGGGCCTATGAAAGTGTCACCGCAAATCACAGCGACACTCTTTCCTGTTGTGGGGCCTCTTGACCCTGTGCGGTGCCTAACACACTGCAGTAAACATATCAAGGGGCAAGAGGTGTAATGAATTTCCAGAAGAATTACAGACATCATCATCAACACACAGAGTGGTTTCCATGACTTCAGATGACATCAAACTTATTTTAGCAACCAAGCCATGCATGAAAATAAAATACTGTATACTGTATTTTACTAGAGGACAATGTCTGAGAGCAACAGGCATATTCCATAATCAGTCAACAGATTAATGTGATCAATAAGTTCTAATTTTAAATGCAGAAGAAACGCTTTGAGGGATAGGAAGTAACCTTGTAAAGTTGTACACACCTTATAGCACTAAACCACAAATTCAAAGTCCAGAAAAGACCTCTAATGAAACAAAATCAAACAAAAAAGCAAACTCAAAGGTGGACATGAAAGCGTGTGACTTAAAATACTCAACATTGTTTTTAAGTATTTTGATACAAAAAACAAAGGCATTTTCATCATCTCCAAAACACTGCTCATCCATCCATGACTGGCCTGACCCTGACCTCATCTTAACCATACAACACGTATTCACCTTAAAATTTAATAATATACATCATGGGGACATTATAATTCCCATAATATGACTGTGTAAACAGACCCACAACATGAGTAACACCTGCAACACACACAAAGGAAGAGAGAGATGATTGAAATCGACACTCAAGCACAGTATTTACCTGCTGAAGTAAAGTACATCAGGTGGCACAGTTGTTGACTTTTTTTTTTCTTTACACAATGAAGTCATTTACTTTACATTAAAAATGTCATTTTTGCTTTTTTGTTCAGTTAAAAATACTTAGATTTGACAGCTAAATTAAAGATACACTCCAGGATTCCTTGTTTGAGTTAGTGTAACTTCAAGACAGTCTATCTGATAGCAGCTAGCTAACTACAAAGCTAGCTAGCTATCGTATCTATCTGATAGTAGCCAGCTAACTACAAAGCTAGCTAGCTATCGTATCTATCTGATAGCAGCCAGCTAACTACAAAGCTAGCTAGCTATCGTATCTATCTGATAGCAGCCAGCCAACTACAAAGCTAGCTAGCTATCGTATCTATCTGATAGCAGCCAGCTAACTACAAAGCTTGCTAGATATAATAGCAGCTAGCTAACTACAAAGCTAGCTAGCTATTGTATCTATGAATCCTGCAATAATGAGGTAGAGAAAAGCCAACATATTTTTCATGATAAGGTTTTTTTTTTTGCCTCCTTCCATGTTAGCGTGGATGAGACAGTGTGATCGAGGGTTTGTCCACGGATAAAACGAACAACCTGTAGAAAACCGCTGTTCACGTTCAAGATTGTTTTGCAACCTCGTCAACCACAGAAATGCTTCTCCACTGCAGATTCTGTGCCATGAGGGGTTTTAAGGAGCCTTTGCCTCCTCAGTCTTATCTTATGCTCCGTTTAAACTTTAAGCGTGTATTGGAAAACATTGAGAGCAACTACTCTATCAGTAGACACGTGACTAAATGTCTGTGGCCTTTGCTGTCCCAATAACACAGAAGGAACAGATCCATAGCGACAGAGAACTTTGCCACTGACTTCATTTGTCTCTTTTTAGTTGTAAAATTATAAAGTTAGAAGGTTTCAAACACATCTTCAGAATGTGCACCCTGATGTCTCTCAATAATTACAGCCCAGTCTCAGGATTAAGACATTTAATGTACAGTATAATCAAACAATCTTACTGCAATCAAACAATGTCATTTGCATTTTTATTATATAAAACTTAATCTCTACTTGTGCATTACCATTTCTTGTCTAATACACTGTAACTGAGTACACCATGAAGGAACAGCTGGAAGGATGCAGCACAGCCGGAAGTTACAGCTTAAGACTGTCTAAGCCCAGATTGTGCCTGCGCGGCCCGGGGCAGGAGCTTGTTTTCGGGGACGATCTGGCAGGAGCAGGCTGATGCACCACAGTCCCGAGAGAACTCTTTGGCATGGCGACGGCGACGTCAGAGCCCGCTGAGCCCGTGTGCACGTGCTCGTGGGGATGCAGGTGTGTGTGGTTGTGGTGCTGATGCCCGGTGTGCTCAGCGTCTGCTTTGGCATGGGCGTGTTCCTCCACAGCGGCAGCCTGCAGAGAAAGAGGACGAGACCGCGATGATCCACTTTGATTGGTTTTATGTACAAGCGCAAGCACGCATCAAGATTTAACTTTACCGATGACTCTGTAATTGTGAGTTGAATTTCCGAGTGCTCTCCCTAGTCTGCAAACCATTTTCCTATAATCTATAAACATGCATATATCAAATTCATGATGACAGTGCGGAGTTTGTCTATTTGTTATGGCCATGGCTCCCAACCTAGGGTCAAATCCCCTTACAGGCCCTGGTTTGTCTTGGACTTGGCTTCAAGGAAAAAAGGATGGGAACCACTACTACTTCAGAAACTGTCTGAAATCTAAAACATTAAAAGCCTCTTAATCCATCATAAATGTGAATAACTCATACCAGTATGGGATATGCCAAAAATGGGTCTGTATTTAAAGTTTTTAGCTGTTAAAATGCTGCTTACCTGAGGTTCGTAGATCTCACACTTCACCTCTACGGGCTTCCTGTCCTGAAATGAGCTTCCCTTCTTTCCGCCCATGGGCCTGATTTCAAACTGGTCCTCGTGGGCCATGTGTGAGCCCAAACAGAAGCCTCTATGCTGAGAGAGGGGGGAAAGTGTGCAGAGAAGAATAGTTGAGCATCGCTTAGCGATCTCATTTACACAAAGTTATATTGACGCGACGAATACGATGCATATTTTATGTGAAACGGTTACATTGCAATTTCCAAATGCAACAATCGGCCACTGGTGCTTTAAAAAGTCCACTTGCACAGTCTTAATGAGCATGTGTTTTATACTCACTGCAAACTGGCAGTCCATGGGTGGGCAGCTGCTCATCTCACTCGCATCTGTTCCCTTTGAACACACCGTTTCCACGATGGTGAACTCCACAAAGTAGGACGGACCGACCACCCACTGGCAAAGTACACAACGACATGATGCACACAGACACACACTGTACTTCTAAACATCTAAGAACTGCCTAAAAATGTAAGAATCCTCAAAACATTTAGATTGAAAACGCCTGTTTTCCAGACTCTCTGAGAATAACCAAAATATAAAAAGTAGAATTATTGTTGCACACACACACACCAATAGTTATTGGTGAATTTGACCCAGGTGCAGAAGCAATATATAAAGCTTTTCTCTTGAGTAGCACAAAATTGTGAAGGTGGAGGATGATCCTCAGTATTATGCCTTCTAAATTCAACTCAGCCAGCAATCTTATTTCTTTACGACTTCATCCGCTTGTTGCCGTCATTGAGTAGTCTCCAACTAAAAGTGTGCTAATGTACCAGCACGTTTGCACGCTCCCTCGCCATATTCACAACCTGTCCGCTCGACTTGTGTGTGCTGTGATTACGCCGTTCCACTTGTCGTTTTTTTTTGAGACGGCGAGTAACAAAACCACTTCAGTGTAGGCAGAAAGTAGAGATCAAAGTGTCCAGCCTGAGGTGATTCCTCTGGATTTTGACTTCAAAAGACAGTTTGTTCTCTGGTTTAAAAGGGGTTTCAGAGAAGGAGCCGGAAAAGACCAGGACTAAATGGTTTGCACTGCTTTACAAAAGGCAAAAAGAAAAAAAGATAAACCTTCTGCCCTGAAACTTGATTCATTAATTATGTGTCTGTTTACATCTGTAAGCAGTTAAAATAGGAAGAATTGCTTACTGGTGGTACTCGTCACGCTTGCTTTTGTTTTGAGAACCACTGATCTATATAATTATCTTGTGTTGTTTCTTAACCTGTGAGCTGGCCCTGGTGATTCTCTCCAGAGTAAAGTAGTTGGCCAGGCGACTTTCTTCGTTGAACCTCTGCAGGGAGAGAGTGGCCGTCTCCTTGACGACCGGCTCGTTCATGTTATCAGCCGTGGGACAGTCCGGACACACACCGACCACTGCAGTGGCGGGAACTGGACACGACGACCAACAGAGTTTAAGTTTACGTTTTCTGTTGAATTGAAATGTCCACGGAAAACGGGGGGAAAAAAAATGAATTCATACCTTCTCGAAGAACGCAGGAGTAGCTCTGAAGTTTGACTCGAGTGTCGACAAAGGCAGACACCTCACACTCCCCGTACACCTGAATAACACAAATGGTGTACAGTCTGCATGTGCATGTCATCGGATTGTGCTGACCTGTAACGTTTGACGATTTTTGATGTTGATATTATTTTTCTGCCCCTGTCAGGCAAAACTATCAGACCTGTAGCAGCACAGAGCAACAAGGGCAAGACACTTGTATCCCATCAAACTGCTGCAATAGTTAGATATTGGTTTCAATCCAGACATTTGTTCATGTTTTCATTTCATTTCATGCAGTACATGTTTTTAAATGTGTTGGTTTGGGCCCGCAGTGAGGAAATGCACCAACACTTACCGGAACATCACTAATATCTCTGACTTCACACTGTTTCCAAGGTTTCTTGCTGGCAATGTGGCATTTGGTCTCCATGACATCAATGGTCAGCTTGTAGAGGGAGCCATCTTTCTCCTGGACACACACACACACACACAAACTTGTTCTTATATCTTGATGAGGACACATCAGAGACCTAACCTTAAAACCAGGTCTTAACTTGAGAACAACAAACCTTATACTACTGTTTTTGTCCATTGTGTTCCTCCACCTTTCTGCAAATGCTTAAGCATTCCTCAGGATATGACCTGGTGCAGAATGATGTTCCAGGTTTTTTTTGCATGCACCTGTGTGTGTGTGTGTGCCCTCACCGTGTCAGGAGTGTGCGAGAGGTCGTACAGTCTGTTGAGGCTCAGGATGTATCCGTTGGTCCGGTCCTGGTTGATCTGCTCCAGGGTCTCCTCTGCGACTCTCACTGCCTCGGGACTGACGCAGCTTGGAGCGTCCGGTGTGGCTCTCCCCTCCTGATGCAGCAAAGCCAGACACAGAATCAGCAGATACACACTCATCCTGTAACACCCACAAACACACACACACACACACACACACAGGGCCCCGATAGTGTCACCAAGCCAAATGTCTCAAGCCTATCTGGGCAGATAGTTTGACCTTTAGCTTAACGCATGCCCTGGCCTGAAAATCTTCCTTTGGTAGACTTGTTGGATCCCACTTTTTTCCAGACACAGTTTGAGAGCGGCCTACGTAAGGCTGACGGTGGACTTTCCTCCTCTATCATGATAAAACAAACAACTTCTATCAGCTGCTCTTTCGGCCAATGGCTGGCTCTGATTGACTGAAGGGTCAAAGTGCACTGGGTAACAAGTGAGCCAAAAGACAGCTCATCATATACAGTAGAGATTTTTTTTTAAAAAGTAATAGTTTTTGTGGTTTCATTTATAGGGATTTTATTTTTCCTAGTTTTACAACCAAGCACTCGTATTTGACGGCGACAGAGCAAAGATCAGAGCTGTTGAAGTAAATGTCTACAGAGCTAAAACAGAGTGTAACTTGAACATCTCTACAACTGCTGTCATACAGCTATAACCATTATTTCAGCATCATCTCACAAATTTAAATGGCCATATTATTGTAACTGTTGGAAAAAAAAAAAAAAACCCTACTTTTTAATTCTCCGGTGACATTTAATGGGACTTCACCTCCAGGTAAAACCAGCACAAAAAGGTTTAAATTCAAGTAAGACAATTCAAGATAATCCTTTATCAATCCCACTACGGACAAATGTGTGGAACTCATCAAGTATTATCTTGTTAATTCTGCAAAAGAAAAGAAAAAGTGATATTCACTAATCTTAGTGAAACAGCCGGGAGCACTAGCTTGGTGACAGTGATTTAACTACTCCCTCTTAACACTTTCATTTTTTATTTTTATTTTTTTTTATAAAGAAAAGAAAGACAAAGCTGTCTGGGGAACAATCTTGGAGCCAATATAGCTTTCATCCGTCAACGAATTAGCCGCTGCACATTCATGTTTATAGAGATTACGTTTATGGTGACAAGATGGTTCCTGACATAGGATTGCTCTGTTTTTCTTTACCTTGAGTTCTTTTCAAGTCTCTGGATTACTTGTGCGCATCTTGTCCGGTTTTGCTTCCTGTCGTGTCCTGCCTGTCAGTTGTCTGCCGCACACTAATGTGTCTCACCTGTGTCTTGTTAGTTTCACCTGTGTTTGATTGTATTTGTGCTCCCCAGAGTCTGGGTTGGTCCATTCTGTAAAGGATGTGTAAAAAAAAATTCGGAGGACGGAACAAAAAGTTAGTCCTTAGTAAATAAAAGTTACGAAAAGGCCATAAGGTCAAACTGAAACTGCAGAAAAACAACACGGAGCAGAGCAGGAACACACGGAAACAGAGCATGAGCAAACAGCCACGACTGAAACTAACTAAAACCAAAATGGACCAACCCAGGAAAAGTCAGCTGTGGACTTTTCACAGGAGGCAGATTCATCCCTAATACGATCATTTGACCGCTCAGCATCCTCCTCTTCCTCACATATATTTCACACACAATTAGAGTGAGATGGAGCGAGAGATAAGGTCCCACTTCTTATTATTTATTTATTTTTGTTTGATTCAGTATTTTTGATTTTCCTCCCAAAGTACCACCAAAGGAAAGCTCTTGCACCACAGTTTGAATAATAGATGATCGTGTAGGCCTCCAGTCCACGCCCCCCTCCTCTTTCTTGCACAAAGACACAAGAATGATTCATAATTGTCATGATTTATTATTTCATATTTGTATGTAAGATATAAAAACACTTATACATTGACAGAGTCAGTATTTTAGGAACAATGATCACCGACAGAGGAAATGTGTGGGGGGAAAAAAGTGTTGAGTGTTTATTTAATGCACTCACTTTTATTAGATGCCACAATGAAGAAAAAAAGGAAACGTCACGTGTTTCATGCATAAAGCCAATTATTTGTTGCCAATAATCACCCAGGGAAGCAGTCAAAGTGTCACTCAGTGAGTCACACGCCAAATTGACTTTTCCTGATTTTCTACATTGTTTCCAAAGGTCAGTTCAGTTTCTGATTGAGTTCCATGGGTCCGTCTTACGCATCTGCTTTGAACCGTGGGTCCTCCATGAGGAGTGTGTCCACCAGGCTGACATTGCCCGATGGTTGGACGCACTGGGCTGAGAGTGAGGTGGGGAAGGGCTCGATGACAGGTTTGCTCTCTCCGGGGATCTGAGGGTCAGGCTGGGAGGGCAGGGTGACTCCAGTCTCGTGGGGGTTCTCGGGGAAGAAGGGCAGAGTCACGGGCTTGTCAACGGCGGGCAACATCATCACCGTGCCCTCTGGGTGGTCGTGGTGTGCGGTCTCGTGTTCGTGGTCGTGGTGGT
Organism: Solea senegalensis; assembly: GCF_019176455.1. Taxonomy (NCBI): domain Eukaryota; kingdom Metazoa; phylum Chordata; class Actinopteri; order Pleuronectiformes; family Soleidae; genus Solea; species Solea senegalensis. The sequence goes on from NC_058034.1 coordinate 20,465,668, forward strand.
GGTGGTGGTGCTCGTGCTCGTGCAGGTGAGCGTGCTTGTGGTCGTGGTCCAGGGCCAACTCGTGGTCGTGCTCGTGCGTGTGCTCGGTGCCGGCGTGCTTGTAGTCGTGGTGATGGTTTGCCGAGTCGCCGCTGTGGTTATGTGCTTTGGCGTGATGGGCGTGCGCGTGGTCGTGGCCGTGCCCGTGGTCGTGGGAGTGAGCGTGGGCGTGCCTGTGGGCGCTGCCCGCACCGTGGTCGTGGGTGTGGTGGTGGGCGCTGTCGTCGGCGTGCGTGTGGGTCTTGACGTGCTGCGCGTGGCTCTTGGTGTGGTCGTGCACGTGGTCGTGTGTGTGTGCTTGGTCGGCGGCGTGGGCGTGGTCGTGGTCGTGGTTGTGCGTTTTTGTGTCGTTGTGGCTGTGGTCGGTCTCGCCGCCCAGCAGGTGCTGTTTCTTCTCTCTCTCGCCAGCCTGGAGAACACACAAAGCCACATTTACTGATGTGTGGTAGATAAACATCGACTGTCACTATGGAGATGAACGAATGTCTAAATTTGGGTTTAGTATGAAATTGTCATGATCGTAAAGGCATTTTTCTTTTTACTTGGGAGTCCCATTGAGAATGAATGCAGCAGGTGGTGCACTTCCTGTTTTGTGGCCAAATAGAAACTTAGTCCAACAGGAAGTGAGCCATCATGAGTGTGGCTCAATGTGGCTGACTAAGTTTCTATTTGTAGACATGTTCGGTCTCTTGTGTCACGTGTGAAGTTTCGTGCAGATTGGTCAACGTACGACAAAGCTACAGGCCACTTCCTGTTTTGTGGTGAATGGTGGCAATTCACCAAAAAGTAGCCTTTTATTCCCTGACGCACGCTTTCATAACGTTGCATCTTTGATGTGTCTGTTTTGTTTTGTTTATGTGGGTACGATGAACGAGTTCGTTCATTTTTGAAACAAGACGGACACCAAATTCAAAATGGCCGACTTCCTGCTGAGTTGAGCTCATGGTCCCAACAGACTTTTACAAACTTCATTTAAAAATGCGATCCTTTTGGGAGGAAAAACAAACATAATGCCAGGAGTTTGAGGGACATTAATTGAGTCTTACCTCAGGCTCGTAGATCTCACACTCTACAGTGATGCCTTCCTCCCCATCAGGAGCGGTGTGACGAGATGCCTTACAGAAGCCCTTGTGCTGTGGACACAACAAAAAGAAACAAGACAGAGATAGGGGAGGGGAGAGGAACAAGAGATGTTCATTTAGATTTGGACTTGAAAAACACACACAGACGGACAGCGTTTAGGTCTCTCATCTGAATTTCAGCTCGACTCACAGCGAACTCGCAGTCCATGAGCGGGCACTTATCGGCCGCCACTGCATCTGCGCTGTTGACACAGGTGGTTTCCTGGATGGCGTACTCTGCGTTGTAGAACGTCGCCATGCCCATCTGGGTGTGCAGACACAAAGGGGAACAAAGGGGGGAAGGTTTAACAGAGGTGTTTTGACTGGACAAAGGAGAATGTCTGTCGCATATCATTTATCTTTATCAGCCACTATATTCTCTCCATGGTCCAGAATGCAAAAGCTATGTTATAAATGTGTCTTATAGATGAAAACACTTACCGAAGAGGTAGAGCGGGCGACTTTGAGCAAGGCGAATCGTTTTTTCAGCCCGCTGTCCTTGTTAAACTTCTCCAGAGACTCAGACACGGTCTTCTGAATCATAGGGTCGTCGTTGTTCCACAGAGTCGGACAGTCGGGACACACCTCAGTAACCTTACCAGCGGGAACTAGACGGAGAGGAAAGAGAGGGTGATGAGTTGGGAACACAAGCAAGACACAACATCTCAGGCTGAGAAATTGTGTTTCATTCAAAATCTTTGGTTTATTTTGTTTTTTTTTTTACCTGGTCTTAGTTTACAGTCGTATTTGATGAGACGCACCACTCTGTGTGGCCTGTTAAAGTAGATGACGGCTTTGCACTGTCCGTAAACCTGCAAAAACAAACACAGTAATTGCACCGGCGATAATGTCTCAGTGTACTACAACATTTATAAAGAGGTCCACACTCAAACCTTAAATCATGCTTCTAATCAACACACAGGACTAGGATTAATAATTAAAGACTCACATCAATAATATAGAATAATCAGTTCACTTCAGGTTATTACAACTGGGCTCCGTGTAATATTTGCAAAGGTTTCACTTCACAACAAAGTGCCAAATTATCCATCCACATAAATAACAAATTATGAATTAAAATGAACACATTAACATTGAGTGCAACTACCGAAATGTTAGGCCTGTATGCCGAGCGGCTGACGCTGGATACTGGCACGCATCGCTATAGTGCAGTATATAACCTGCTTTACTAGGTCAGGTAAAATAAAAATAAAACATAATTTAAATGGTTTTATTTTGTTCCATATAATAATTTTAATCTGTATTTAAATACAATTTATATAATTGTATTTAATGAGCATGGCCCACATGCAGTACCATAACTGTGCACTAGGGGGCCAGGGCTCACACTTTGGGAATAACAGACTACTTCCATACTTGAGTGTGAAAGAACTTGATTCATTCAGGTGTTACTGCCATTTTGACCGTTTTCATTTTACAGTCTTGACAGTCTTGAGTGTTTATATAAGCGTGTGTTTTCTCACCGGTGTGTTGTCGATGGGACGAGCCTCGCAGTTCTTGTCGTGCCTCTTGTTCAGGACACTGCAGTTGGTCTCCACAACATCCAGAGTCAGGTAGAAAACCACACCAGTCTCTTTCTGTGTGTGACACACACACACACACACACACACAGTCAGTAACATCCTAACATCACTGAGGATGTTTTCTTTCTTTCTTTCTTTCTTTCTTTCTTTCTTTCTTAACTCACATGTTTTCCAATGTGCACGTTGGACAGCCGGTGCAGGCCAAAGATGTAGCCGTCCTGCCGGTCCTGGTTGATCTTGGTGAGGGCCTCCTTCGCAGCACTCAGGGCAAACGCGTCAGTGCACGAACCCTGCTCGAGGCCGACGCTCTCCACTGGTGCACCGTGAACGTGCACACAGCCCAACGCCAGCAACAGCCACACACAGTGCTTCATGGTTCAAAAGGCCTGGGACGAGTCTGTCTCTCACACGCTGAAGAGACGGACGAGGAGCGATGCCCAGAGAGGGATCGAGTGACCTTTTTATATGCTGCTGTTTCAAGCCCCCCCTCCGACCCCGCAAAAGTAAATATAACCATTGATCCCGACCATTTCAAGGAACGCTGCATCTGCTGATTTTTTCTCTATCTGTATTGCCCCGCACAATGGAGCTTATCAGTCCGGAGAGAATCAGCCCCTGCAGTCATGCTCCTCTCCTCCTGTAACAGAGGCTGTGACACTCTTATTTATTTACTCATTTCCGAAACCAGTGATTGGGTCACGAGCTGAAAGAGATACAGATACACAAATAGTCGTTTCAACTGCATGCGAGTTACCACATAAAGCAGTCACAGCAGGAACACTTTTGTTATGCATTTGGCCTTGACTGAAATATTCTACTCAAGAAAAAGTACCTCTATTTTATAAATATAGTATAAAGTACTGGTCTAAAACGGTTTGACGAACACTGGTCAACATTTTTTAAGGCTTTCTGATATTCCGAACACCAAATGACTAATCGATTAATCGGAAAAATAATCGACGGATTGATTGATTATGAAAACAATCGTTAGCGGCAGCTCTAGAAATGATTGTTAAATGATGTGATATTTATAAGCCAGGGAAGTTACTCGTTACTATAAAATAAAAGTTGAGTTGGTGACGTCAGCTAAGGGGCTCAACCAGTACTTTTCCTTTAACTTCTAACACTTAAGTACAGTAAATGTCAGCCACTTTACTTGGCCGAGGCGCTCTCGTTCTCTCCCAGCCGCCATGATGCGCTACCTGTTCACAGTTCCTGCTTTTCGTCACTTGTCCGGAAGGCCTTCCGCTCTCACACATACTTTTTTTGTACCTTGCATTCACACATAAACGCTTCACACACACACACAAAAATTGTATGTAAGAGCCAAAAATAGTGAATATGAGAGCTAAAAAAGTGAATGTAAAAGCTAAAAAAAGTGTACGTGAGAGCCAAAAATAGTGAATATGGGGGCTAAAAAAAGTGAATGTAAAAGCTAAAAAAAATAAAGAGCCAAAAATAGTGAATATGAGCTAAAAAAGTGAATGTAAAAGCTAAAAAAGTGTATGAGAGCCAAAAATAGTGAATATGAGAGAGAGCCAAAATAGTGAATATGCTAAAAAGCTAAAAAAGTGTGTGAGAGCCCAAAATAGTGAATATGCTAAAAAAAAAAGTGTGCGTGAGAGCCGAAAAGAGCTAAAGAAAAAGTGAATGTGAATGAGAGCAAAAGCAATGAGGCCCCAAAAATAGTGAATATGAGAGCTAAAAAGTGAATGTAAGAGCTGAGAGCCAAAAATAGTGAATATGAGAGCTAAAAAAGAATAAGAGGTAAAATTGTGTACGTGAGAGCCAAAAATAGTGAATATGAGAGCTAAAAAAAAGTGAATGTAAGAGCTAAAAGAGTGTATGTGAGAGGTAAAATTGTGTATGTGTGAGGTAAAAAAAGAATTATGGCCTATACAGCCCCTCATACTTAAACATGGGCCTGGGTTATTATTTCTATTCCAGAATATAAGAAAGACGCCTCTTTTTTGTGACAAATGTGTACTACACAGGAGATAATGTGTGATAATGTGTTTAAAGTAAAAAAAAAAAAAGCAATTAATCGCAATTCCTTACAGAAAATTGTGTGATTAGTTAGTTCATTTTCTTTTAATTGATTGACAGCTCTAGTTAAATACATTAAGTTTAGTGGTCGCGGTCATGTTCAATGCATTTATGATACATTTGGGCCTCAACCCTTCTTCAGGATGTCAAGGTGACTTTTAAGATGGCTCTTCTGGAGTAAGACCCTTGAGTCACAAGGGATAGTGGTTAAAATCAAGCCATATACAAAGAAAGGATTCTGCTTCGAGGAGATATGTCTAAGAAGTAACACAAGAGTGCAAGGATACAGGATAATGTTTCCACGTGAGAAAAACAGAGGCTCAGCGGTAGTGGCAAGGGATTGAAATGCTCTTATATGACCTGTGCGACTCCCCGATGAAGCCTTTATGCTGAAATGTGCTTCGACGGTGTTGAAATAACACTTTAATCGATGTAACGTTCAAACTTTGTGTTTGGACGACGAGATACAATATCTGCAAATCCCACGAGTCACTGAAAAGTAAAAAAAAAACAAAACACACAGTTGCCCAGTGACTGGAGCGTTTCAGATTTAGGTGACATTTATTACAAAGGTCAACTCCGAGGACTCAAGTTGAAAACGTGTCATTTGAAATCACTTCCCCGTTATGTCAGTCGTCGTGATGCAGGCGTAAAAGTCACCGGCAAGACAGCAGTGACATGCTGTATGTTGACCTTTATAACAAGAATGAGAATCCTTGGAATAGTCCCAAAAAAAAAAATCCATCCTTTTTTTGTGGCGCTGCTGTGATGTAACTTCTGTTCTGTACACTTACATAAGAGGTATTTGGACAAAGGGAGCAAAGTGCTTCAATTTGACTGCACACAACAGACTTTCTTTTACAGAAAGACAGATTTGATTGATGGAATAAAATAGTCCAGTCATTCCCAGACACTGGGTCAGGACAGGTTTGTTTTTTTTAAACTGTATCTTAGTTGACTTTTTAAAATGACCCGTGCATCATAAAATCAAATCATGGTTAATTTATTAAACATAAAAAAACACGTCTGTGAAGACTGAACGTGGATGGAGCATCGCTTAACTCTCTCCGCCATTATCCCGCCATAAACGTCCCTCCTAAACAAATGTGATGACATCATATTCCCATAGCTACGCTTTAGATGGAGATGGAGAGAAATCCTCCACCCTGGCACGCGTTTCCCAAAATGTGTCACATATACGGCGCGTGTGTCAGAAAAAGGCCCGGGTTTTTGATGGCTCAGCGACTTGTATTTGGGAAAAGTGGAGCATCAGTGATTCCCGCTGTGCAATTCAACCTTTGTACCTTGCACTGTGTGCACATTTGGTGAGTGGGCAGAAACACCGTGGCACGTGTTTAACTTAATCATGGTCAATAACTCAGACGAGGCCAGAAGAGTGCAGTGTTTGCTGCATTGCAGAAGTTGTTGTTGTGAATCTTAACGTGTCGATTTTATCGATTTTTATGCCGTGGTGAAATCTAACACAGTGACCAAAGAATCAATATTTGGATATATCTGCCCTGATTATATGGACGGAGAGCACACAGTCATATCTAGTTTATACACAGACTTTGTATGTGGGCAAAAAGTGAAAGTGCAAAAAACCCTGTGCAGGTTTGGGTTAAGAACAGATTATTATGTATAGCAACTGTTGCTTCATGTACTGTTTTAACCCTTTTGTTTAAAAGATTGTAAAACCTGTTGTGGAATGTACAAAAAAAAAGTATTTATTTGTTCTAAACATGTCCATAAATGTATGAAAGGGTTATTCATGATAAACTACAAAGCATGACAATTTGTGCGAATATGCAACTGAGAGAGAGATGAAAAATAATCCTACATATTTCACACAAAGGAGATACAGTCCTTGATTATTTGAACTCCACAGAGACATAGACCACCTGACATGACACTGAAATACATTTCTATTTTCTCACTTTATAGATACATGACTACATCTTTAAATTATACGTTCCCTCCCTTAGGCCGTACTACAATGAATTCATAGTGTGTGGTTTCATCATAGTAACCATGGCAACTGGATGTTCAAGTTTCATTCAATATATTCAGACGTTCATTCAGTTTATTCTTTAATTTCCTGAATGATACAGGGAATAAGCTTTTATATATACACATTAGTTCACATTAGACATCTTAAAAACATCTGTGCTGTGTTGCTGTACTGTGTTTATATATTATATAATATTATATCATATTATATTATATTATATTAAATCATATTATATTATATTATATTATATTATATTATATTATATTATATTATATTATATTATATTATATTATATTACATTATATTATATTATAATATAAATCATTCTAAATTAAACAAAAAAACATGACATTAAAACTTTAAAATTTAACAAAAAGAGGATAAAGAGGAAAAAGTCAAATGGTTAATTTAATTTAATTTCGCACCAAATTGAATTTAATTACTTTAATTGAAGAATGTGCCTTATATAAGTCTATATGGTCTTCCATCGGACACAAGGTGGCGCTGAAGTATCACACATCAGTGCGCTGAATGCTGACACTGCACTTCCTCAAACACAGACCTGCTCAGTGCGTTGCTTACACTTCTGAGGCAGAGCTCCGGGAAATATTTAGGACTGATTTACACTGAGTGGATTCAGAGGAAGACATGGAACAGACTCACACATCCACAGCAGAACAGGAACACATCTCTGACTTCAACAATCACTGGACGTATACCGTCAGTGACTCATACTAGGCAGCAGTAACCAGGAGGATGATGGACGACTGCGTCTCTGGAGACTGTTCATGTCATCTTTTAATCTCACGCAGAGGTTTCCTCATTCAATGCATTTAAATTCCAGAGACTTGGTCTCCTTGGTAGAACATGCACAAAGGTCATCTGTGCAAGCAGCTCATTAATTACTCGTGATTGTTGAGCAGCCTCTGGTGGCAGAGGGAGGTATGACCAGGTGAATTTAGGGTGACAAAACCAAGGACCTGCACGTGGGGGTGAATTCGTTTGAGCGTCCTCTCAATTCGCATCATGAATAAACGGGATACCAGTACTTGCATTCAAATAAATACATATATAAATAAGGCTATACTGTTTTTGTCCCACTTTTTTCAAGGATTAGGGCCACGTGTAAAACAACCAGCCAGAATTCGGACATTTTTTGGCCTAGTTGGCCCTGATCCTCTTCCGTACAGATCCACATCCAAACCCCAGTCAAACCAATATTTGTTGTTCAATAAATGAATGGAAAAAGCATCAGTTTGGCATCAGGAAAACATCAAACAAGGTGAAGGTACAGATTATTTTCAGATTGTACTGTTATTCCGATTATAATAACCCCGTTATTTCATGTAATTCTACATGAAATAAAGATAAACATGGAACATATGAAGGGGGTTTAAGTGGATTTACGTCTAATGGCTGTACATTAGATTAAATTAGATTACGTCCGCTGATGTTTCTTCCCTCTGGGATCAAATGTCCACTCTGCTGCACGGTGGGCCACTTCTCCCTCAAGGAGATACAGCCTGGGTCGCCGAGAGCTTCGACACACATGAACGTAAACATAAACTCTTATGGATATTATATAACATGTTCTTCAGTTGTTTGGGTGAAAAATTAAGTTTATATGAGCACAGTATGTCCACGCTGGCTTATTTTTACTCCCATACTGAAGTGGACACATTAAAGCTGATTGCAAAAGAGATAGAAAAACAACAAAATACTAATTTATATTGGTTTTTCGATCGTTTTTTTTGTTGTTTTTTGTCGATCAGTGACGACTCAATTTATGACGCAACTGCAGCCGAAAACCACGGCGACAGCAGTGTTCGTCTGGCATCTATTGTGTTCGTGCAGGCGCTGATTACCGCACAGCACCATAGCGGTCCTGATGAGACGCACCATGAACACCATGAAGCATGAAAAGGAATTAGCTCATCTTTGGGCTTTGCTGCACTCTAGCACCAACTGAAGCCCCTTCATGGGCTGGAGGAGGTGCGCGTCTTCCTTTATCTTTACGAGTGGCCTTCAGGGTCTGAAGGTTCAGCAAAGTGGAGACCTCAGATGTTGAGCCAGGGATCTGCCATTTCCCCTCATGTTTCTCCTGGTTCGATCCTCAAGACTCAAGAGTAGGTGGAGAATAAGCCCTGAGATACTACAGGACCCTGACGTGCGAGTATACCAGGGTATACCACCTTGATTTGGGAATAAACCCCATTAAATTTAATTCAGTAATGGATTAATAATAAAAAGGATTAGTCGAGTAATTGTTTCGGCCTTAATTACAAACATCACAATTTGGCATCTTTAGTTTCTACTGGTTCCAACTGGAATGCAACAGCTACACCTGTGACTAACAGAAAGAAACAGAAAATAAGTGTTTTGTCACTTATTTTCTAGAGAGAAGACTCTCTGGTTAAATTTCTCCCCTGATCTTGTCAGGATAAATGTTGCACATTGCACCTTTAACATACTAACGATCCAACTGAGACACCGCCCCCACTGTTTATTCATTTGCGACATGTTCAGTCCATCATCTTGACGTCTACTGTTATTTTGGTTTTAAGTGTGTTTTGTGCCCTCTAAGTGTAATGGGCCACTTTATAATTGCTACTTTGTAATGAAAGGAAAGGCTGAGAGCAGCAGCAGCAGGAGATGATGCTGCTGCCGGGTGTTTCTGCTACATGATTAAAGGATGTACATGCGACACCACCAGTCAGCACTTCATGAACCTTGGGAGAACACAACATGTTGTTAGAGTTTCTGAATAATTCATGGGGGGGGAGTTAAAGTCAAGAAGGACACCTTAAATTGAGTTGTTTATACTCTAGGACTTGGTGTGCGGGAGAATTTGAATACACTTTGATTCAGACTGGGCTTTTTGTTGTTGTTGTTGTCGAGAATACTGCTTTTATTTTGTCGATTTATCATGAGAAGTTACCAGGTGATAGGAGAGTGATGTTTAAAGGGCTATTGTCTGACACACACACACACACACACACACACACACACCTTTAAGTGCAATCCCAAATCAGTTCTACTGTGTTGACTTTAGTGCCAGCCAGAAATAGCATTTTCCATGACAGAGAAAACATCACTAACTGCACTCTAATGAGCCAATTTACATGATACACCTCATGACATGCCATTTGAGTAGCCAGATGACACACGCGTGTGCTTTTATCCTTACATTTATACTTCATTAGGGAAGATTTGCCCCGGCTTATTCATGTTATTGTCACGTGGCAGCGGCGCACTGTATGAAATCATTATGGGAACCAGCCTGCTTTGTGTCAACACAACTAGGCATGGCGGTGTGATAATGGTGTGATGGTGTGGCTTGTGTTTTTGGGCTCTCTCTCTCTTTACGAGCTCGCATGCCACACCGGTGTAGAGCCTCACTTTATGGCCACGGCTTAACGGCTGATAGCGCTCTGCGCCGCTGTCTCGCTATGAACGACAACCACAATGCATCACGGCTTGTTTACCTTCCTTCAGGAGCCACGGTGTGATATACTACACTGGGAAGCAGCAACATGAGGCGTGTCCAGTCCATCTGGTGATATTAAAAACAAATTGGATGCATAATAAAGCACATGGGCTCTGACATTATCACAGTAGGCATAGGTTCCCTTTTTTTTTCTCCCCTCTCTGTCACATGAAACCCTGTTGATATTAGTAGATATTACCCAGGCATCCTCCAATACAACAGCTGTGGCCTGTGGTTACCACACGGCTGACCGTTGGTTACATTATTGCACCTGGAAACACTTAGAGACTGTGTGTGTGTGTGTGTGTATGTGCGTGTGTGTGTGTGTGTGTGCAGATGCATAATGTTAAAGATTGTGTCCGGAGAGGCCTGTGGTCAAATTGTGTCAATGACTGCAGCAGTCAGTGTTTATATGATATAAACACAGCGTCAGTGTTGATATGTCTACATGTACCCACATTTTATACAGCTGCAGCTGCTTCACTAGGGCCCTAAGGAATTGCTGGAATTAATACACAGTATATATATATATATATATATGTTTATATATATATGTATATATTTATTTCTTTTTTGCATTTTTGAGATACTAAACGTTGGTGAAAATGGACGAAAACTGACGCACACACACACAAGGACTGGCGACAAAGTGTTGCAAAAATATTTCAGTACTTCCCGATGGTGAAACCCGGCAGGATAAAGCCAAAACTAAGTTGCACCAAATGTCATGAAACTCGGTGGAAACATGTCCCAGCCCAAGACGAACAAAAAAGTCATTTGAGACCATGGCCTCAACGCAACAGGAAGTCGGCCATTTTAAATTTGGAGCCCATCTTGGCGATTGTCAGGGATTCAATGCACGACTCAACTAGCAGAGACAGTTTCAATCAACTCAAATAAAATGCACGAGGGCGAAACAGGGCGAAAACAAAATACTAGACTCGAGACTAGAACTCCTGGCTCGACTTGATCACTCACGGCTGGGACGCTCGATGAGACGAACCGGCAAAGACAAACGCCGAGCACCAGACTTAAATGCACTTGGGGAGGGGGAGGGCAAAGACACAGGTGAAAACAATCAGGGGCGGGGCTGCTGCCAATCAGCACACAGGAGAACATGAGGGCAGGAAGTCAAGACACCGTAAATCAGATTTATTACAAAATAAAACAGGAAGACCAACAAAACAGAAACGCGTGACCTTAAACAGTCTCCACAGCGCTTCGCACACTATTTTTGTAAATGGACGACCTCCATTTACAACAAGTCTCACAGGTTCAAAGGGGGCGTGGCCACGGCAACCGTTGGGATTTTGACCATTTGCCACTAAGCAAGAGGTGCCTTGTAACTTTGTAACATTCATTGACCAATCGGCTCAAAACTTCAAACGTGACACAAGAGACTGACCCTGTACACGCCTACGAACACGAACGCGACACAACAGGAAGTCGGACATTTTGAATTTACCCGCTGTTTTGCCATTTTTAAACAGGAAGTGCCCTGTAACTCCTGCCATACACCGACCCGTCTGCTCAGAAACTCTACTAATCTTATTTGATGTGTATGTTTGTAGCAACGTCGTCATTATCGCAGCACAGTAAATAAATCCTTGGTTGCATCCCGAGGTTGCAAATGGGGGGTCTTCAAGTGGCCATTGCACATTTCAATTACAGTTGAAAAGGACTGAATGAAAGGAGTGTGCTTTGTTTTTTTTCTTTTTGCGTCAAGTGCAGGTGACGTTATTCATGGGAGGAACATTAAGTCAAAGATGTTGGAATTCATTTGATCTGAAAACGAGTTCAGGTGTGTTCAAGAGTGTGTTGCATACATTGTTTTTTCCCTGTTTATCTAACAGTAAAACACTGTAATGGAGCTGCATCATGGACTCAAGGACACTTTGATGCACTTGATGAAACTCATGGGGATTGAACCACAAAAATCCATTTCATAGCCATGTTCAAGTGGCAGTGTTCGCTGATTTCAGACGGAGAACACACCTTCTGTTGGTAACACGCTTTCACCACCTTGTCCCTCAGCCTCATCTCTGACTGAGTTTTTGTAGGACAAGGTTGTTTTGAAGTCAAGAACATCGAGTGCTTGTGCAATAACTGCGTCAACATTCTGTGAGGCCTTGCAGTTCGGGTTTGCTCTCATCATGAGGTGACCTTTATTTTGAAATCTCTTTTTCTTGTTGTTGAAATAATTGAGTTATAAAAGAGCGTTGCTCACTGAAACATGTTTGTCCTTGTGTTCCATTCTCTGCCAGCCACCATTCATCACTTCTGTGCACAAGGAGACAAAAAAATGCTCTCGCAAACAAGCGCATGAACTCGACACCGATTCATCCGCGCACAAACACTGTGCTTGATCAGCGCCGTGAATGTGGCGACGGTGGCACCGATAGGCATCTCAACCTGCATGCAGCTCCACACGTAGCCTCATCACAGCTCATAATTGGGGGGGCCAAGGTTGACTTACCGACGAGGACTATAAACAATGCGGCCACAGTGTGGCCGTCTCTCGTCCTCTGCACCAGCCTGCGCAACGGCTCATTAAGCTGCGGCTGGAAAAGTCTACTTCTATGTTTGGGTTCGATATGCTAATTGCCACGGCTCGGGGCTCGCAATGAAAGCTGTCCTCGCGGTCAACCCCCGGAGGAGGAGGCTTTACCGTCGGAGGTACCTGTCACGCACGACAAAACGTGGAGGAGGTTTGACAGTGGAGTGGGGGTCTGGGTTTCACTTATAGGTCTTTTGAAACTTCACTTTGGACCCTTTTTATCCTGCTGAATTCGGTGTTTGGACTTTGGGTCATTCCCACTTCTAACCTTTTAACCTGTAGGAACCTGTAGGATCATCAATGGGATTAATTGAATGATTCATTGAGAGCGGGACCATAGGAAACGATACAGAACAGTAAGCACCATAACATACAGTAGATAATGAGCACCGTGCTGTTGTTGCTGCTTTCCCTCCTCCTCCTCCTCCTTGTTGAGTTTTAGACCAGCAACTGGCAATGCAAATGATTTTAATCGCCTTATGTTGCACGCCTTATTTGGATATTTTCGTGTGTCTCTTGTCCGTTTTACTTTAAATTATATTTATGTATGGTAAGTTCTATTTCCTGTTCTCCCCGTGTGTTTTTCCTGAGTCTCATTACCTCACGATCCCATCAGTCAAATATCAACTGATGTTAAAAATAACCTGGAGGCGTACAGGACAAAGACTCAATCAAGTTTAAGTCCAAAAAACTTCTTGAAAAGACTTGAAAAATGTCTTTATTATCAAAAAATAAATTACTAACCCACAAAAGCTCTTTTGTGTGTCATTTATTTTCCTTCCATCGCCGGCCAAGGAGAAGCCGATAAGCACATGGCAGACAAAATGAGTGGCTTTTAGTTTTAGACTGCTTGTGTGATTATATGGATAATAATGGTGACATGTCGATTAAGCGCATTCTGAGCAAATATTCAACGTCATGAGAACCTTTATTTTGACTTCTCATGCCACCAAAATAAAGTTTTTCTTTAACCCTTTAACACCTAAGTCTCAAAATGTCTGTCTGGGCTTTTTTAACCATACAAGGGACAGAAAATGTGTCCATAACTTTCAATATCTGGCAGTTAAATTTATGGCATGTTAAAATAGTGTATTAACAATTAAAAAACAATTCCTTGCGAACGCAAATGACACACAGTCACTCCACACGTCATGCTTTACTCAATATGCGCCGTCCGCGTGGCCACACGACACGCAGCCTCGTTTACGCTGTATTCCCTCAGCACCCCGGGACTTCGTTTTCATGGAATGCGTTGCCTCTATTTACGGCACAGAAGGAGTGTTTTTTTCACAGTGGGGTGCTATTTTGACACAACAAAAACACCGGCTCTGAGGGACCTGCGTCCTTTTTTCCGGCAGTTTTCGACCACTGTGTCAGGGCTCGTAACTGGGTTTGGCTCCAGCGTTCGGCTTACTTTCAACTCTTTTACTTTCAACAAAAATGAAATATAGTCACTTTATTAAGAGCACCTGTTAAACTACTTGGTAATGGAGATATCCAGTCAGCCAATCACACAGCAGCAATTTAATACGCGAGGGCCACGGTTCTCAAACTGTGGCACATATAACATCAGTGGTACGCAAGCTTCCGCCGGTGGTACTTCAGAAATCTTCAGAAAACCAGAAATGCTGCTCCACTGTATAAACCAGGGTATATATAATTATAATAATTAGAGTGACCTTGTATCCCACTCCATCTTAATCTAATTTCATGACACCAGTGTGTGAAGTACAGTATGTGTGAGGAAGAGGAGGATGATGAGAGAGCAAATGATCTTATACTGGGAATAAATCTGCGTCCTGTGAAACATCCGTATAGCTGACTTTGCTCGGCCTACACCAGCGTATTTTAACGTCCGCGATAATGGTGTCACTTCGAGAGCTTGTTACTTTCTCAGGTGGTGCTTACTGTTAGGGATGTCCCGATATTACATAATATGCACCAAAGATCAACGTCAATTTTGTCAATTTGCATGTTGCTGTGGGTGCTGTAATTTGCTTGTCCGATAATGTATTAAAACATGTCTAAAGTAATATATTTTCATTTTTGTGACATTTTCATGGTTCAAACTGAGGTGTGCAGAAGAACTCTGAAGTGAATTGAGAAACTGACTGGAGGCGGATAATTTATGAAGCCATTCCCTGTCCCCTGATGTGGTTTATAAGTGGACACACCCACTACTCTGGTGTTGCTTTTGATCCTCTTGACCCGTTGAGCCAGGAATAGAATTGTAAATGTGATGAACCCTGCTCCCATTAAACTCCTGTGTTTTTTCTCGCTCTCTCCCCTCAGATGATTGCCTCTCTAGCAGCCCGGCTTCTTGAAATAACATGCGGTGTTGCCAATTTCATCCGACTGACTTATTTCGGTCAAAACTACACTTCAGTCAGGCATTTAGAGATGTTTTGCTTTTTATTTGCAGAGGAAGAGGAAGACATCGGCTCCAAATGTATGAACACCATCGACACTGAACGCCTCATCTGCCCTCACTCTATCAAGACATGTGTATCCTGACTTAATATATAGTCAGCACAGTTTTTTTTTTTACTTCTTTATTATTATTACTTTATTATTATTATTATTATTACTGTTATTATTATTCTTATCATAATATTTATTTAACCAGGTATAAAAAAAGCTCTGAAGTTGCGAGGTTATTCAAATTATATTTGTGTGTATAAAATTTAGAAAGTGCCAATGACACATGGATAATCAGAGCTCAGAAATCAGAATTCCACCTTGAAATGTGTTGAGCCATTTATTACCAACAAGTCTGTGACCTCTGACCTTCTGTGTGAGCGGCTAGCCCCGATCGCGTTCCTGTTGTCATCATCTGTACAACAGGAAGTACCAAAGACTCACATGGCACCAGGGAGAAAAGGTTCTGGGGCACAGATGCAGTCACTCAGGCATACGCAAACAAAATGAGAAAAAAGTAATAAAATGAAACATACATAAACTACTTAAAGTACATGTACAGATGTATAATCACATAGTCAGCAATCAGGCGCTGAGCAGATATATTCGTGAGGTGACATGAGGACGAGGGAGGCGAAAGTTCCTCGACAGGAAATGAACCAAAAGACAAAATCATTGTCATCAGCCTTAACTATAAATGTAATACAGTATAATAGAAAGTAATACTGTGTAATAGAAAGTAATATTGGTACTTTTGCAAACAACTTACCTTTTGAAGTTTGGGGTTTTCAGGAATTAAGATTTTGTATTCCCTGATATCAGTGGGTACATTGTTTCAAGTCATGTGAGTGCTACCACCGTCAGGTCACCAATGCCCCGCCCCCTTGACCTGCTGTTCCCACGTTATAATCCACTCAGCATCCAGACAGCATTGAAGGCATGTCTTTGAATATAATTTGGCTCCTGAGTGACTGTTTTCATTTGAAATCGACAACTACAACCGCGTCTAGTGTGTTCAAAGTGTTTTGACCTCGTGGGAAGCTGAACTTTTCATTTGTTGAATACAATTCATTATTTTTATTTTTTTTGCTTTTAATCTCTTTAAATCACGTCCCGGTCTATCAGCGGGTTTTACCAAGGGACCTGCACATCTGTGTCCAGCTGCTGCTTGCTGAGGTTGAAAAGTCCAACTGAGACATGGGGCTTGTGTGTGTGTGTGTGTGTGTGTGTGTAAACCAGGCCTCGGCTCCTCTAATCACATCCTGTCGTCTGTCTGAGAAACAGGAGATTAAAATGTGTAATCAAGGCCTAATTGACAGAAACCAAATGCATACATAACCATTGAAACTGTGAAGAGGGAACAGAATGTTCTACTCATCTGGAAAGTGGCCACATTTCAGAGGTTGGACGTGCTGCACCTCGCGGTTCAACAAGATGAGGAGACGCGATCGCTATTGTCACTGATGAGGCGAAGAAATAAATCACGATGATTTGATATGTTTTGATTTTGGGGGGCGGGGGGGGACACAATGGCGAGAGTTGCATTCACACAGTCACACATCTGTCCATAGCAGCGGAACGAGCATCCAAAGTTGCCTCTTGGAATGAAATAAGTCTTCACTTCTGACCGACTGATGGAAAGACCCATACATTTGGTTTTTAGGCCTTTTTAGAGAGTCGTTGTGTTAAACAGGTTGTTGAAATCACCCCATTGGAGGTGTGAATGAGGGTAAATATACTGCCAAAACAAACACTTTGAGACAAAAACATTCCTGACTCAGAGTTTATGTTTATGGCCCCCGAGCTACAGCCTTCATGTTGACCCAATACAAGCCAGCTCATAATATGGTAATATGGCTTAGGGCCCTTTTGTGTGTTCAGACCTGGTATTAACATTCACATCTGGCATCAAAATGTGTCCCAGGTGCATACTGTCATCATCACGTGATCGCATCTCCTTTACATCCAGACGCCATTTCTAATCACAAGGACAAATGTGTGCGTTTTTATCGAGTACAGTTTTGACACGAAGAGACAGAACGAGGGCGAGAGAGAAAGGAGTTGAATGAAAAAAGAATGCATGAGCCATGTCTCCCCCAAAACGGTCTCTGAGCATGTTTGAACAGAAGCGTTAACAATCAGGTCTGATCAGTGTGAATGGCCCTTCGACTTTGGAACAACCTTCCTGATGAGATACGGCTCCCAGATTCAGTGATTTATTTCAAATAAATATCATACAGCCACTTTTTGTTCTTTTTTTAATTACTTTTATTTGTTTCATTTGTTGTTTTTCAGCTTTAAATTCTCATTTTGCCTTTTGTGTGTTAGTAGTTATTGTTTAACTTTCTATGGCTTTCTGCAATAGTACACGGCCTTCACGAACAAATAAATCATTTTATTCATTTTGAATGTGGAATAAAAGGGAAAAGGAAAAGAAAACAGATAAGGAAACCCAAGAGAAGTGAATGAAAACCAGTAGTTTAAAGTCAAATGGCCCTTTTCCACTAGGGTCCCAACACGGCACGGTTTCCGTTGCATCTGCGCTAAAAAACACCAGACTCCTGTGTTAAATCGTGAGATTTTAGACATCTCTCTGGTAATTGTTGGAAAATAACCTACGTTTTTTAGGATTGTTAAGTCTTTTAATCTGATCTACAGTTCGGCATTGTTCGGCTTGATTATTGTGTCGGACGTCTCTTCCTCAAAGCAGTTACTTGAAAAAAGAACCTGGTACCAGGTACTATGCTAGTGGAAACACAACTTAACCACGTCGTGCCGAGACGAGAAGAGCCAGTGGAAACGCGTCAAAACTTTCCATAACTTCTCCACACTGTATCCACTGTTGAGCGTGTATTTCCAATATTGGATGTTTTTTTTAGTAGTAAGACCCATTTCTGAACCCTTCTGCTTCTAATGGCTGCAGAGGAAGTCAGTCACAAATGTGGAAACACATCGGTTGACGTTTGCATTTTTATCCGGAGAAACTCTCCAGGTGAGACGTTGTGAAATGTCAAACGTGCCAGCTCATGGGCAAGAGTTCGCCGTGTAAATTAAAGAACATACACGGATGTCGTCCATGGGAGCGATGGCATTAGTGTGTTCAGCTTGAGGTTGTCATTTTCACTGGAAAGTACTTTCCTGTCAGAAAAATGATAGGAAGTCAAAACATTCATCACTTAGAGAGCACTTTATACATCAAACTACCGTTTCAACCTCCTCTATGATTTTATCAATTGGAAAAAAATGGCCACAGCTTGAATTCACTCTCTTTTATAGAAGGAAACCATTGGACGTCCTCCAAGCTTTTAACGCTTCCACATTTCACTTGTAAATCAGACTCAAATGAATGAATTCATCAGAATATTATCATGTCATCGTTTAACTCTCAGTACATCTCATTTACTTATTTTCATATTGGGGGCGAAAGAAGAACAAAACGAGGTTCACAGGTCGTGGTGGCCAATGGGAGCTGCTCCTCTGCAGGTTATAAAAGCAGCTATAAATGTGCTACAAGAGGAAACTGGGAAATAGAAATTACTGCATAAAGGCAGTGCAGTTTTCTGTATAGAACACTATAGCTTTCACACAGTTTCTGGGGCTAAGTATATCTGTCCATAGCAGCGTCTTATGCAGCAAAAGGACTTGCTTTAGTTGAATACTATACGTCTCGGGTGTTAGGCCGGTTACCTAGACTGTTACCTGTTTTTGGGTTGGTTCCCTAAGCAGGTTATTCACCCCTGATCCAGTTTCAGGTTGTTGGAATCGCAATTATTCAAGGTGTGGACGAGGGAGTCTGGCCCCGAGCTACATCGTATATGTTGACCCCATACAAGCCAGCTCACGGTAAATGCTCTGTATTTATATGTAGCACTTGAGGACCACTCAAAGTTGCTTTCATACTACACCCATGCTGCTTTGCCATTCACCCATTCACCCATTCACTCACACTTAGGGTTGCCAACTCCCTGAAAAATAAATAAGGGACACCTCATTGGCAGGGCCGGTCGACCCAATTGCCTTCACCCTTCCTGGCGTGGTGAATTTTTTTAGCCCCTTTTTTTGTGAGTGAAACGATTTTTTAACTATTTGACTCGAACCTGAATTAAATTAAATTAAATTAAATTAAATTAAATTAAATTAAATTAAATTAAATTAAATTAAATTAAATTAAATTTAATTTAATTTAATTAAAGGAGAAACTAGGTGTGTACAGTTGTGTGCATCTCAATCAGTACAATGTCATTGACTTATTTTCATATGGGGGGATGGTAGCCGATGGGAGCTGCTCCTCTGCAGGTTATAAAGAGCAGCTATAAATATGAAAATATCACAGTTAAGCAGCGACAGCTACAGTATAATCTGATTTGTGGCGATACGGTTTTATAGCACTTTTGTCTTTTCAGGAGCTCAGAGATTGTGTTTCCATCACGACAGGCCCCAAACAGTTCGAGGCGAAGACAATAAATGACGAAGTCTGAATGGGTTCCAAAAATGGACACATTCAGCAGAAAAGATGAGTCACTATATGGTATGTTATCCTCTGAGCGCCCACCATTTTCAATGCATGTGTTGATTGTTGGGGTTTGGTGTAAGCACACAATCTCCTCTCACCTTGATGGGATGTCCTTTATAGTGTCTCTACAGCATTTTAAATCATCCGTCTCACAAAAGGGAGGACACTTTAGTGTTAACTTCACTTCACTGTAACCATGTTTGTATGTCTATCAAGTCAATCAGCTGGCTGCAGCCCCCCCCGAGACACTCAAGGATAAGTGGTGCAGATAATGGACAGATGGATAGAAGTCTATCAGCATTGATTCTCTCCGCCAGAACTCTCAGAGGTTTACTGACGGGCCAGTCAGCCATTCAGCCATTCATCCAAGCAGCCAGTTGATCATTTGAGGGTCATGGGGGAGCCAATCCTAGCTGGCAAGACAATACATAGAGTTCACTGGCAATCTAAAGCCGTGGCCCCTCCCTCCTAGGGCCTTGGATAAGGGATGAAGGGACTGGTGGAGGTGGTGGGGGGACTAATGGTTTCATCCAATCTCCTCCGATTTCAATAGAAAATAGACACTGACGGTCACAGGGAGCAGGCAAGGCATGACCCCCATTACAAATCTATGTGCACCTCAGTTACACACATACCATATCCCACAACGTATTTCCTTTGTTTGTCCTTGCACCGCTTATTGGGGTGTTGTGTGGGTCTTAATCCGTTCCCACGGCAGCAGAGATGTACAGTAACGAAGTAGAGCTACTTCGCTGTAGCGCGCGCTTCCGTTGCGCCTCTCGCTCTGCCGCCCGCCTGCATGGAGAGCCCTTCCGTTGCTTGTTAGTTTGTTTCGAGATGGAAGAAGCACCATGAAACGCCCCCTTCAACGGGGTAAGCGCTCGCGAAGTAGCCAGGCTCCTGACATGCCGCGGTGTTCGCTTCGCAGCTAAGCTAACGTGAACTAGCTGGCTATCATAAAGCTGGATGTTGGTGTTCTTGACCCATCACTAAAGTCAACTATCTTTTATTGACATATTGACATCATCATAGAGCACGTCTATTTTTGTGCTGCCTAATCACATGCCTGTATTTATAATAGTGTAGTGTTTGATAGATAGATAGATAGATAGATAGATAGATAGATAGATAGAATATACTGTACATTTTCATTTGCACACTCCAGCTCTGTATCAGCAGTCGTTTCCACCATTTCCAACACACCTGAGGACGCAGGTGACGTGACCACAGTGTAAACAGTAAGAAGAATTATCACCTTATTTACACCTATTTAAATATTTACTCAGTTGCAGGGAATACAACCAATGTCGGGAGGAGAAACCAAAGCTGAATGTATAACCCTAATATATAAAAGGAGCTGATATTTGACGCACGTAGCAAAGATCAAGGCTCTTCTGTTGAGGCATGAATTTGAAAAGGTCATCCATAACTTTTAGCTTATTCTCAAACAAATCCTGAGCCAGTAACATCTTCAATACTATTTCCATGGCTTGAAACCACCCACGTATACTCTGCATGGGCAGTTTTATCCCGAGTATAACACAAGATTGGGTGGATGTAGCCTCTATGTTGACCCCGAGCCGACATGGAACCACATTCACCTACAACCATTAGAGTCTTAAATGAATATAACTCTGCACGTCAACCCTTACAGGATAAGTGGTATAGATAATGAAAACATATCGCTTTCTTTTTCTGAGTCTTAAGTATAAAGTACCTGACAAAGGGATATTTGAGTACCAGAAAATGTACTTTAGATTTTAGAAGTAAAGGTAAAAGTGAGGAGTTTTAATAAAGAACTTTATTGTGGCTTTCTCGAAGTAGAAGTTTGACCTTGTTCAGTGTTTAAAAACGAAACTTCAACTGAATTCAAACGACTCAAACGAGCTCCCCTCTCATTGTGCTGTCAACCTCCATGTGCGTGATAAGGACAAACTGCACCTGTCCTTCAACTGGCAGGAGGGCAATTTTTTTCACAGAAATTGTAAAAGTGTCTGTTCATTTTCAAAGTTGTGGGAATTCAGTCGTCAGATTCCTCTCCGACGGACGACGTGTTCAGCATCATGGAGAGCTTGCAAACCGCCACCGGAAAGATTTCAGCAAATCCAGGTCCAGGTGTTTGGCACCATCTTGTCCATCACTTCTTCTGATTTTATTTGGTAGTGTCGAAGACAGTTAGGGTAAATGTAGTGGAGTAAAAGCAAAGGTCTTGTACTTAAGTATTTTTCTTCTAATGATTTGGGGTATTTTTCTTCAAACTGGGGTACATGTACCCCCAGGGGTATGTAATGGAATGTAGAGGGTACACAAACATTTATTGAAACTGGCATACATACAGTCAGAGGTGCCCACTCGCATTGCCAAAAATATGCTAAGGCTACTGTCACTTAAAGGGATTTTTAAGTGTATGAGAGTAGGGGGGGTTCAGGACTGTGGAGAGTTTGGTTCCCCAGCGCAGGAACCCCACACACTACACATCAATGACCACAGTGATTACAAAGTCGCTCAATAACGACACACTGTATATGACTGATGAATCAGGCTGGATTCATGATGGTATATGTAATATACGCTCGTCTCATCATCGTCCAGCTTCACCTAACATCAGTGAACGTAAACGTCATGGTCTCAGCAGTTGTTTTGATCACATAGAGAAGACATATGATCCCATCTGCTGTAAAATTCCCCTTATTTTCTCTCCCTCCCTCCCTCCCTCCCTCCTTCCCTCTCTCTCTCTGCCTCTCACTGTTTGGTGTGATTGGTCAGTTTTCTGTCAGTGAGCACAGTGGAGGTATAAAGCTTCCGCTGGGGCAGGAGACACCCACAGCCTCATTCTCTCAACAGTGAAGAAGGGTGCGATTTAAAAAAAAAAACAAACTCTGCTGCTTGCCATCACTCGGTCGACTCCCCTGTTGTCCTCTGCCACAACAGCACGGACTTTGGATCCCTTACGTCGCCGCAATGTGTAAAGGACTTGCAACACTTCCTGCAACATGCCTGAAAAGGTAAGGCTTCTTCAGTTCGATCAACAAGTGGAGAGAAGTGTGGATGATGGTGTTATTTTTACAGTAAAAAAAACCCTGCACGCTGACTGTGGGAAATGCCTCATTTGAAACTACTGAAATGTGCATTTCACTCACTGCTCTGTCACCTGCGTCTCCCACAGTGCAAAAGACATCAAGCACAAAATCAGCTTCTTACTGCAGAAGCCTGAAGCCCAAGAGGCAGATCAGAAGCAGCAGAAGCAGCAGAAAGAGAAGACATCATCTGCTGCAAAGAGGTCAGGGAAACCATTCCGTGCTACCTCACTTTGTGTGCTTCTTTCTTTTATATATATATATATGTAAAAAAGAAAAGAAAATCTCTGTTGCAAAAGTTGCATGTGCATTTGAAAGTTATTTTTATTTATCTACCGTTTGAGATAGTGATCTCTTTTGCGCCAGAGCAACTCACCGGATACACTTTAGTTAAAATAATAAACAGAGGTGTGTTTACTATACAGAATAGAAAGATCAGTCAAACATAGAGGGGGGGAGGGGGGACAGAATCAGCTGCCATTTTCTATTACAACTGAATGTAGATTTAAAGGGAGGAGAAAAAAAATGCTCTGAAAATAAACAAATGACCACATATTAAAATAAAGGTGGTTGAAAAAGATACTCTTTATTATTTGCTCAATGGTAAATGTGTTTTATTAATGTTTTCTTATTCGTTCTTATTCTATATACACTAAATCAAAAAGCATAATAATAATAATCAAAAAACAATAATAAAGTGTAATAATGGCAGAAAAA
Source organism: Solea senegalensis (assembly GCF_019176455.1). Lineage (NCBI taxonomy): Eukaryota > Metazoa > Chordata > Actinopteri > Pleuronectiformes > Soleidae > Solea > Solea senegalensis. Next base: position 20,489,198 of record NC_058034.1, read on the forward strand.
CCTGGTCATTTGCGTCAAATTGGAAGGCTTCTTTTACCAAAATCAGCTAAAAACAATGATTTATATTTAATACAATACATGAGAGGCTGGAACGCTCCGTCTTGATGTCGCTGCAGGATCGACGCGACACTGAATGAAGCGGGCAAGCTTAATTACAAGGTTTCATTAGACGCGAGGAAAGAGATGAAAAGCCAGTGACAAAGCGAGATGAATGACTGGTCAGCGCGTGACGTCACTTGTCATTATCATCGTTTCCTTTCTCCTTTGACTTCAGCCTCCGTCTCTTCCCACTCTCTTTTCTTCCTTTGTGTATATAATGGCTCTCGTGATAAATAAGACATGTAATTAGACTTTCTGTATACAATGCAATGCCTCATCTTGAATTATGTCCCCTGAGGGACACATTAGGACAGTTTTGGACGCGGTCCAAAGCTTAAGGACCTGTCCTCATGACGATTACCGTGACCTTTCCTCTCCAGGGTCGTGTAACTCGTACAGTACCTGAGACAAAGAGTATCTCATGCTATACAGTGTGTTTTATTTAGAATTGAATGTTATATGATATTTCATTAGACATGTTCCGATACCATTTTTTCCCTCCTGATACCGATTCCGATACTCGTGCTGTCGGTATCGGCCGATACCGAGTACCGATACCGATACCAGTGTGTTTAAAAAAAATAAATCATACTATAAATAATAATAATAATAATAATAATGATAATACATCACATTTATATAGCGCTTTTCTAGACACTCAAAGACGCTATGCCTGTGTGTGATACTGTGATATGATTATCATTGCTCAGGTTAAACCCTTTGCAAAACATGAATGAATACAGCAAATGGAAGCCATTTATTTTTATATTTATTCTTAAATAGAACAGCCATGATGTAGTAAAATAAAAAGGCATTTAAATCTTTAAATAGTGCAGTATCGTGGTATCGGATCGGTGCCTGGACTCCAGTACTCGCCGATACCGATACCAGCATTTTCGGCAGTATCGGAGGCTTTCGACTGGTATCAGAATCGGAACCGCTCTATATTGGCTATTTTTTGCCACTGTTGCTGTTGTGATTCAATCTCGAGGGATTTGTTTAGGTTTTAAAGGTTAAATGCTTGCACGGGCTTGATGGTCCGATTAGATCTGCTGCCGTTATTGATCAGTGGACTGAAAGATGACTTTTGAAGATGAATTCATGAATTACATAAGAACCTGTGCCGTGTGACCTGAGTTTAAACGCCTCCCTGTGTGCGTTGTAGGGTGCCGTCTGCAACCGAGGTGAAGAAATGGAAGGAGTCCTTCAGCCACGTCATGAGCAGTGAGAGTAAGCGTCAACGCACCGTTATTGTTTTATTGTTTGTCAACCAAGGCCCAGAGAAATCGCTCGGAAATTGCAGTGAAAAGTGAATTTCTCACAGTTGGACAAAACATGGTGCATTTCAATCAGGTACAGTTTTTGGAGCGAGGAGGAGTGATTTTACGCCGTCAACTTAGACGATTGATCTACAAGCCGCATACTCAACAGGAAATCACTCGCTACTAACACGGCTGAAAAGTGGCATTTCGCCCCCGGTGGACACATTTGATTCCAACGGATCAATTTCACTCGTCCAGTTGTGCGAGCTGTGCATGGACGCGCACGAACCGACTCATTAGCTCCCCCAGCGAATCCTCTTTTCAGGCTTTGTCACCATCAGTAAGACGATATTGAACAGAGAGGCCGAGGAGAGGAGGCCCCTGAACCTGAAATGATGATGCACACACGAAGCAGAAAGTCACACACACACACACACACACACGTTCTTTGTTGCATTCTCATGAACTGCTTCTCGGCTACGTGTCTGGAGTCACTGGTGGACGGCCCCTCAGGGGGATGTGTGTGTGTGTGTGTGTGTGTGTGTGTGCATGGACACTGGAAGGGGAGCAATGGCCCTACGGGAAACAGTTGAGTGCAAACCAGCTCTGTTCCATGATCTCATTCCCTGACCTTTGACATCGTCACGTCCTCCCCGCTGCCTCGCTGTCCTCATCCGTCAGCTCTGGTTTGTCCAGGCTTTAAACGTATCTTATGTCTGTCAAGGTCACACTGGCCTTTGGAGTTCTTGGTGCTGTATTCCAACACGTGTGCGTTCTATTCCGACACCGTTAAAAACACAGTGGCGTAAAATAGGCCGAGCCAAGTCAGATTTATCATTTGTCTCCACGCCAAGTACCCCCAGAGGTAGCCCACGTACCACTGGGGGTACACGTGCCACAGTTTGAGAACCCAAAACTGGGTGCTGGAGTTGGAATGCATTTTATTTAGCGAACAGTGAGCGATTCTGGGGGCAGATGCTTTTCAGTGACCTGGAGCAGTTCACTTTCTGTTGTTACTGTTCCCAAAAATGTGAAAACCTGCGTAATAAACAGTAGATTAAAGAGTAATTACACTTTAAACCGACGTATTGTCTCGACTGATTCATAGCTCTACCTGTGGAACTGTAACAAAATAAGAAACTTATTATAAAGACAGATATTCATTCATATATTGAAATATAAATGCACCTTTCTGCACTGTTACAACAGCCAATACAAATTTCTCTGGTTTTTGTTATTTTCTGATTCATATTTTGTTATTCTCTCATGGTTTGACGTGACCTCCACTCACTGCAGACTCTCTGTAAACACGTTTGTAATTTTTTGTCTGTATTAGAGGGCCGGGCGGTCTTCGCCAGCTTCCTGCGGTCCGAGTTCAGTGAGGAGAACATGCATTTCTGGCTGGCCTGCGAGGACTACAAGAAGACAGCACCTCCCAAACTGGTGACGAAAGCCAAGCAGATCTACCGGCAGTATGTCGAGACGGACGCGCCTCAGGAGGTGATTCATTTTCTCTAAAGGACGTTGGCGATTTATAGAGAGAGTGCGCGCAAAGGGAGGGAAAAGTATACAGTTGGACGACGGACAAAAAATTACATTAAGCTGAACTGCAGCTGATTGTGGACACGCACATGAATAATGCTAATGCTGCTGCGCTAATGACCGTTCAATGGGCCGCCTCTTTTACGAAAGGTCTACAGGAAATCAGCGTTGCGTAACATGCGCCGTATCCTCTGCTCTTCCCGTGGTTTATGGACACTAACCGTCGACCTTTGTGTTCTTCCAGGTGAACTTAGACGCGGCGACCAGAGAAGAGACGAGGCAGAACATGGAGAACGCGTGCCCGTCCTGTTTCGACGAGGCTCAGCGGGTGATCTACGTCTTGATGGAGAAGGACTCCTACAGGCGCTTCCTGAAGTCCAAGCGGATCGAGGGCCCGTTTCAGACGCAGGCCACGGTGGAGAGGAAGGAGATGAAACTGTGCAATTTTGCAGAGGACAGGCAGGTGTTGGCCGGCGGCGCATAAGAGTGCAAGGCGAGAAGGGGTTTGGGTTTGATCCTTCTCTTGTTGAGGTTTAGAAAGAGCAGTGGTATAGACGGGGGGGTGGGGCTTTAAGGTTCACATGAGCTGACTTTTGTTTATTTTTTTGATACTTCTTCTTGCCCGACAGATTTCCATTGTCATTGAAAAAAACGGGGTTTCTGGGGCCGACGTTCGCGCGTTCATTGTTCGGCCGTCAGCTATCCTGTATTCTTTTTTTTTTTTTAAACTCGCGATGGTTGACGTCGGCGTCTGAATAAATATTTAATATTTGAATGTGCACATTATACGGATGTGTCAATGTTTGCATTGTGAAGTGTAACCGTTGCCTCTGCTTTTACCGCAAAAGCAAACACGCTGCTCTCCGCGCTCACGCCGACGCTGTATCGACGTGACGGGACGCGATCTAAAAAGCTACCTCCGCCCGACAGGAAACACCTTCAGGCGACGCCGCCGGGCTCCACCTGTGTGTGTGTGTGTGTGTGTGTTCGTCGACTTCCTCATCAGTGTTAAAAATGTTGTTGTTATGTAATTCAAAGATTTGCAAGAATATAGTTATACATTTAAAAAAAGAAAAAAAAAAGTACAAAAAAAAGAAACAAAATAAAGAGAATATCATGAAACCAGAACAGCTGATGTGGACATGTTTATTTATTATGATTTCATCATGTCCTGCATGTTGTGTAACGATTGTGACTAGTTTAATGGATTTTTCATCCAGATCATACTAATGCATTTAAATGGTTAGTTCTGTGATTTGTGCAAAATCTGTATTTTCTAGGTGGCTTTCCGTGTTTTGTTGGGATGTACACCGATGACAGTAAACGACGTCTGTGAAGCAAATAATTGTCGTTTATCTATTGTATATGTGCGATTATTACACAAATAAAGTCACGTTTCTCATCATCTGAGAGTTGTGTTCCGTTTGGCGTCATTTCATTCCCCCGTGGGCCACATGTGCCCCCCCCAATCTGTTAGAATAGTTTCACAATTGTTAAATGTACTATATTCAGCAGTAAATTATATACACAAGTTGTTATTTACTTCATTTCACATTTATTTCTGTCCGTTTTTGATTTATTTTATTTTATAATCCCATATCAAAACAAAGACTTTTACTTTGAAATTTGGGAAATATCATCACATATACTTGGATCTGTACTGGGATATAAAGATGGAATATTGTGGCCCAACAGTTGTTTTCCCCACTTTTTCCTCCTCTTGGCCAGACTAGACACGTCCGTTCTAGATTAGCTAGACCCCATGGTTCTCAAACTGTGGTGCGTGTGCTACCCCTGGTTTTCCTACTTGGTGTGTAGACACCAAAAATAATAAATGTAGTAATAATAATAAAAGCTCTTAATTTAATGTCACTATACCAGTGTGTGAAGTCTGTGTGAGGAAGAGGAGGAGGATGATCAGAGAGCAGATTATCTTATTGGGAATAAAACGTCCGTATAGCTGCCTATTTACGCCACTGTATTTTAACGTTGTTACCTCAAGAGCTCAATATTTCCTCAGGTGGTATTTGCTTGGTAATAAAAAAGTTTGAGAACTGCTGGTAAAAGTAAAAACCTCAGTGATTTACTGCGGGCAGGATTAAGAGAAATAGATGTTTGTTGAGTCTCATCTCCTGGTTGTAAAAGAAAGACAGACAATGTGAGGCAATCGCTCCGTCTCTGAATCACTCCGCCCCCACACGGACATGGGGTTTTATTGCTTTATTATCTGACGCTTGTTTTTTTTTTTTGTTTTTTTGTTATGTTGATTTGCAGTGTGGGCAGGTAAGAGTTAGGGCCATGACTGCTCAGTAAATCACAGACAGACGTGCCCCCGCTCGGAACTGCCTCTGCCACCTCGGGCCGGGTGTCCAAGGCTGTAAAGAGCGAGGTGCAGACTCACATTCAAGTGTGTCCATAACTCATTTAGCTGCTGTTCATCATTTGTACACATGTACACACATCTGGTTTTGCCTTACACCTCCTGTTGTGAAATCGACACTGCATACATCTGTTTGTTCTCGGTGTGGATCTGTGTGAACCTGAAATGTTTGAGACTCATTCCTCCCCCATCAGCTGCCTGGAGCAACTCCGGGATCACAGCCCGTCATGAGGAATTTAATTCAGAGATCCTCGACTTACCCAAAGCCAGAGGCATTACTCCAGCCTGGGTCTGGGGGCTCGCACAGCTTAAAGCCTTAGCCAACGCGGTGATTGGCAACTCTCTCGTCAGAGGTGAACCCCCCCCTGCTCTTCACAGTGCTCCATGCAGGTGGTCAAACAAAATCCAATAATTCTCCCCAGCAAGCCACAGTTCATTCTGTCACTATACGTCTCATTCTCTTGGACAATGACCCTCCAATCGCTGGTCAGCTCTGTTCTACGCAAATCAATACTTGCCCATCAGTGTCTGAGGATCACGCCTCACCATCAACTCCTCAAATCCAAACAGTTTTCAAGTATGTGCACTGACATCTGACCTGAACTCCCATCTTTGGTCTTTGACAAGGACAAAAAACAGCCTCACTCATGCTCACGTGTGATAACGAGAGCAAAAATACAAATTTTGGAGAATCATGTCGTGGCTTTTAGGATTTACTGTGACGTGACAGGCTCTGATTGTCCTTCAGGCAAAATGATCTTCCGTCAATAATCAAATTCCAGTTGGACTGACTGGTTTTGGACACAGCATGTTGCCAAGGGGTTCATGTCATGTTCCAGTTGTCTAAATGTGGACAAAGTGTCATCTCCCCAACCCTGACACCAGCTTATCCATGAGCTTGAGACCCAGCCCGGTGTGAAAGATGAACAACTGCCCGTAGGCACACAAATATAACAGTCAGCAACAACTTTAAACCAAAATGTGTGCACTTTGTACCGTGTTTTCGCCCCACGGCACAGTCACTGTAATAAATAATGAAATATCTACCTTTCCTCTCCCAAAAAACCTGATTCTGTTGATCGTTTGCAGTTTCTTCTCAAGGGTTTGGCTTCCACGTACAGTATGTGTCACAAAAAAATCTCTGGTCAGCTTTAAAAGAGCCAAACATCACACATCTCAAGTAAAGGGCTTGATGAAGGTTATCTGATAGGTCATGTTTTTATTGGTCCACTTCCTTATTACTTCTCTCTCTGTGTTCCGCAGAAAAACAACAACAACTGGTTAATACTTTCTGCTGTCACACGACTATCTTTAGATGCACCGTCGCCACGGAACGGAAGCGGGTCAATCTGACCGAAGGATTTTAAATCAGAACGAAAGAGCTGCAGGGGGATTTTTAAAGATGTTTTGAATTAAGCTTTCTCACGTCTTTTATGTTGACAATGTGGTATTTTATTTGTGCTGCTGCTCGTCTTGGCAAGGAGGCTCTTCAACTCAATTTGACTTTTTCCCTATTAAGGTTAAACATCTCAAAACTCCATTGGAGTTTATTTTATATCAATGCCACTGGCATATCTACATGGAAATACATGGACAGACTTTTTCTTTTAATATTTCCACACTGTGTTTCACAATGTACCTCCATTTTAGGTCATAAAAACAGGAACAGCGCTCTGCTGGACAGCTTTAATGATCATTTCAGCTCCTTTCCATCCAAATTAAAACCTCTGTTCTACAAGTTTACGCTCTGAAGAAATAAATCCAAATTGGGTCAGGCTCTTGGACACAGTTGAGATGAGAGAACAAACCTCAGTGCCTTTCAGAGTCTAAAGTAGCAACAACACAGCAAATGCTCTTTATCCAAATTGTTGTGAAGCACTTTATTCCCCAAGGCCGTTTATCTAGGCTGCTGTAACCTCCACACCTAGCCCGCATGATGTTGTCTGAGTGAACAACAGATGCATCCCTGACCAAAAATTCTGGCCTCTCTTGTCGGCGTGCCACAGTCACCATTTGAAAATCTGTCATAATTCAGACATGAGAAAACATTTATATCCGTTTGGAAGTCTTGGAAGTCTTGGAAACCATGGAAACCTGCAACTAAAGGCCTGTTACAATCAGTAGCTTTTGCGCTTTTCATCCATGCGTCACTTCAACCCTCAGTACATTAAGGTTTAATGGCATGTATTCATTTTAATGATCTGTAAGAGCAGAATGGGAGGCAGAGCCTTTAGTTACAAGGCTCCTCTCCTGTGGAACCAGCTCCCAATGACAGTTTGGGAGGCGGACACTCTCTGTATTTAAAGTTAGACATAAAACTTGCCTTTTTGATAAAGCTTATAGTTAGACCTGGCTCAGGGAAACCTGGACCATCTCTTAGTTATGCTGCTATAGACCTAGACTGCTGGAATAATTCCCTGTGGTACACGCACACACACTCTCTCACACTCAGGGTATGAATATGACTTCATTATATGTCATTAACCTTGTTCATTCTGTCCCTAGTTTGTGTCTTTCCTTCCTGTCCTCTCTCTCTCTTTCTGTCTGTCCTTGTCTTGCAGGCTGCAGGATCCAGATCCAGTTTCAAGAATTCGATTATTATGCTATAATTAAAGTTGATATCAGTATAATTCGTTAGCTGCTGCTTGTATAAATGACATTGTAGTTCTAGTCATCACTGTCTTGTCTAAACTTATAACTTGATACAATTGTTGTATTTCTGCTCCTGGTCTCTCTCTCTCCTTTCTCTCCCTCATCTCTGTCCCCATTTTCCCCCCAACCTGTCTAGGCAGATGGCTGCACATCTTTTGCTTCTCCACTGATGCCTATAGTGCGTGTGAATTGTTGGGTTTCTTTGCTCTCCATGATGATGAGATAATGTATGTTGTGATCCGGCACTATACAAATAAAACTGAATTGAATAATGTGGCGTAGCCTACAGCATTATTTAGGTAATTCACACAGAATCGATGCAAAGTTTCCACTCCACGCGTCTTCCTGTGTGTGTGTGTGTATGATCCTGTCATTCAAGGCAGTCATTCAGTCCAAGAAGGAGCATCGTGATTTCATCATTAAAGCGTTCATTATCAGCAATCGATAGACGAGAAAAGGGCAGCAGGCGTGAAAAGCCCCAAGAAATGAGAGAAAGAGAAAACAAACCAACACAACAGGACGGGCAGAGAAATGGAGAGGGGTGCAGGAGAGGAAGCGGTGCCCCGACAGTCAGCGACAGAGTGCCTATAATGGAGGGATCCAGTTTTAGGAGGCCAGAGTTTCACCAGTGGGGGAGAAATACCTTTTCTGTGAGTGACGCGCTGGGTATTAGGCGACAGTCTGGCCTAATAAAATGGTGGAGACGCGATGCTTGTCCAAATACTGTGTATCACCTGTGTGCCTCTGTATTTGCATGTGGTGAGGACGGGCGGTGAAGGGGGGTTGCGAGGACATGGCAAACATGAGCTGCGGTGGACAACAAAGGTTTGGACTTTAAAGACACATCAACGTCCTCATTTTATGGATTTGTGTCATGCGCCATACTGTCTCCCTGCTTCATCTTTGAAATATACATTTTTTTTTTTAACATAAACAGAAAAAAATAAATAAAAATGGTCTTTCAGACATTTTGGTGAAAAGGAGACTGAACACAGTTCCGTGTTTAAGACTGTGAAAGTAAAACAAGGCAGCTTTATTCATACAGGACATTTCATACACAAGGGCAACTCAATTATCACAGAAGTACAGAATAATAAAAAATAGTTAGACTAAACTGAAGCATAAAATATGATGCTATATATGCTTTAAAAGGGCTCAATCACCCTATTTGGTTTGAACTCTGAGCTCCACTATCTAACCTGAGTCAAGAGATTTCAGAGCCCAACGAGGATCATGTTCTTTTAATGTATTCGGGACCTGGTTTGCAGACCAGCAGCAGCATTTTAAAGTGTGTTCTGTAACTGAGTGGTGTAAAGACTTTATAGAACTGGAGAACAATGTGCTCCAAACGTTTTGTTCCAAATATCTGCCTTTGTAACTGCTTCGTCATCCAGTTATTTATCACTCATCATCCTCAGCATCTGCAGAGAAAATCAACCAACACTCAAAACAAATGTGTGTGCCGCGTGTGGAGAACCATCGAAGGGTAAAATGAGTTCCACTCATCCAATATCACCGGCAGCAGCGGAAAGGCATCGGTGAGACGTGCGGGAGCCACTCAGCACTCATTTCACTGTGTGTAGCAGAGGCTGGGGATCAAACCGGCAACCCTGCAAACACCCTGCTGGGTCCAGATGGGAATACGGTTTTGATTTGTGCTCCCAATCAGTGCATTCCCCCGGCAACTTTTTTATTTGTTTGTATGACTTGTGCACCAGGTGATAACAAAGCATTTTTTGTGTTGTTTTATATTAGAAATGATGTGTGTCTTTTGCGGTTTTGATATTTTTATTGGTGTGTCCTATGTTGCTTCCATTTATAATGCTTACGACGCAACACCATTCCATTTCATGCACATTTTAGTCCGTTTGTACTCTTTTTCCAACTACTTTAATGCCATTTTGAATTCATGTCCACTTCAACATATTAGATTATGACTCAGATTATCTTCATTGCATCCTCCTCTTAAGTTATTTGTTTGACTTCCCCTCCGTGATGTGTTTAGGTGATCAGTGTGGCTGCATTCGCGATTACATTCCGACTTCGTGCCTATTTAAGGACAACATATGAGACCCCCGTGACTCACGGCACGGTCAATAAGCCGACCGCTATCTTGTGCAACATCTAACTTTAGCAGAAAGAGAGCATGGCAAATATGCCTAAATATTTACTGCATCTTTATTCTGTTTGCACGCTTTGTTGCTGAGTGAAGGAACTTGAAATGGAATAAAACAGCGCTTGATTTACTTTTACTTTAAAAGTGGAGTTTGTACGTGGAGGTTTGTTTTTTTTT